>NC_142798.1:45639722-45939722 GCF_049724085.1 Artemia sp. Qi Xiang Cuo | reverse complement strand
CCCCTCCCACTTCTAACTTGAAGCTGGAAGGTAGGCGTATTGCGCCTTGTCTGAACCGAAATCTTGCAAAGAATGTCCAATCCATATTACTGAATAATCATAGTTTTACTATACTCGATCTAAAAGCCAGTCTCCATTTGGCAGATTCTGCAAATCTGCAAATTTTATTTCAATGGAGACTTCTTTTCCAGCTCCGCATTGGCAGTTTACAGATACTGCAACCTTCGATGTTGCTTTGTCTGCATGATGGCATAATCTGCCAAATGGAGACAGGCTTTAACACTTGCCGTTCCCCAATCCACCACTAACTTTGTAGTAAAAAGTTAGGAATGTAGCACCTTGTTTGAATTGGAATCATATAAGGATTTTCAGTTGGCATAAATTAAGGCATAAAGTGGACCCATGGCCCCTCAAACCTCACCCCACCTCTCAACGATTTTTTCTTCAGAAAAGCAGGCAAGTTGCACCTTGTTTGAAGCAGAATCCTGCAAGGATTTTTGGTCGATGCTATTGTAGGGATAAATTAGGCCCATGGTCCCTCTAATATCTACCTGAACTCTTCAATACCTCCATCCATTTGTCCCGCCAATTTTTTTTGAGCATAAACATAGGCATATTACACCTTGTTTAATCTGAATCATGCAAGGATTTCGGGATGAGCAGAGGATATATTGGACCGTGCTCCCCCCAATAACTTTCCGCCTCGTCGTCGACTTTTTTGTGGAAAGGTATTCATGTTATACTTTGTTTGAACCGGAATCTTATAAGGCTTTTCAATCTTCATAATTTGGGCCAGAAAGTCCTAGGATCACTTAATGTGCCATCACCCTTTTTTTTTTTTTTTTTTTTTTTTTTTTTCAGAAAGGTTATTCCGCTTCAGTGTCGTTTGATTTGAAATCACGGAAGGGTTTTCATTCAATCTAAATTGTTAGATGCATGGTAAATGGCCCCTCCACCTCCCCCACTTCCTCCCCGACCCCTCAGCTACCACATTTTTAGCAGAAAAGCATGTTGCATCTTGTTTGAACTGGAATCTGCCAATTGATCGGTATGAGTAGAGAACCCAAAGTGTACCAGATGCAATGTCCGAGTGTGTGCCTTTCAATATCTTCAACAACGTTTTAGAGCACAATATTAGGTATTTCGTACCTTTTTTGAACCAGAACCTGCAGGAATCTTTAATCTATTAAAACGTGCAAGGATTTATTCCGAGATTATTTGAAAAAAACTACGTTTTCTAAAGAGTTAAAGAGGCTGAGTTACAAAGTCGAACCTTAAAACGTACAGGGATTAGGAGGCACAGTTGGGGGGCTGCCGCCCCCCAAACCCCCTGCTTTCACAGCCTTTAAATAAAAAAAAGTTTTTTTTAAACTGAAAGTAAGGAGCGACATTAAATCTTAAAACGAACAGAAATTATTCTGTATATGAAAGGGGCTGTGCCCTCCTCAACGCCTCGCTCTTTACGCTAAAGTTTGACTTTCTCACAACTCTTTTTTTAAACAATAAAAACTTTAGCGTAAAGAGCGAGGCGTTGGGGAGGGCACAGCCCCTTTCATATACGGAATAATTTCTGTTCGTTTTAAGATTTAATGTCCCTCCTTACTTTCAGTTTAAAAAAACTTTTTTTTATTTTATTTAAAGGCTGCGAAAGCGGGGGTTTGGGGGGCGGCAGCCCCCAACTGTGCCTTCTAATCCCTGTACGTTTTAAGGTTCGACCTTGTAACTCAGCCTCTTTAACTCTTTAGAAAACGTAGTTTTTTTCAAATAATTTCTGCACGTTTTTGTACAGTTTATAACTTGTGACTCAACCTCTTTAACAGCCCCCCAACTGTGCCTCCTAATCCCTGTGCGTTTTAAGGGTCGACCCTGTAACTCAGCCTCTTTAACTCTTTAGAAAACGTAATTTTTTTCAAATAATTTAAAAAAGAAAGTCAGTTTCTTTTTTAAAGTTTAAATTCAGTATATAAAAAATTTCCTCTGACAGTGAATTGAACCCGGGTTTTCCACCTGACAGTCAGAGGTCTCGACCGCTGGACTAAAGAGACACAATTGTAATTGTTTTTTAGCAATGGGAATCTATTTTTGACGCAAGCAATTCCCCACAAAACTTGATATTTGGTTTTTGGAAAACAGAGAAGGAGTGATCATATTGAGCTGAAATTTCGATGATAAGTTTCCAGGCCCCAGGAAAGCTTATCCTTTAAATTTCAGCCCGATCAGACACCGGTCAAGGGGGGGGGTGGTGGGAAAAATTAACCTGGGCTAGTATAGGAAAACGAGGTTTTTCGTAAATGTAAATTCGGGGGATAATTTTTTCGGTATGAAAATATCAAAAGGCCCTAACAGGTCGAATTCTGCTTCGAATGAGTCCTCATTCACCCGGATCAGTTGCCAACTGTGGCCTGTAGGCGTGGATAACAAGAAAAAAAAGAGAAATGAAGTTTAAGTGGCTATATTTGGTTTTTGAAAACAGGGAAGGAGTGATCGGATTGAGCTGAAATTTCGAGGATAAGCTCCAGGGTCCTAGGAAAGCTTAGCCTCTAAATTTAAGCCGAATCGGAAAACGTTAAAGGGGGGCTGAGGCGGAAGGGTCGAAAATTCCGGCCCAGTTTACTCCGTGAAGATAAAGTCGGAAGAGGATGAAATTTTGCAAGTTTCTTAGTTTGAGTTTGGGCTACAAAATGCAATCACCGCCGTCTCTCTGCGACCTCTAGGACCTGAAATCGCTTAACATTGTGGTGGGTCGCCTCTTCATAGAGGCACAAGTGTGCCTCCTTGACATATTGGCCATGAAACCTCTCCAACACATCCACTCCTCTCACCCCCAATTTCTTAGAAGAAAGATGTCATGCTCTACTCTTCTATAATTGAAAACGTGCCGTGATTTATAATTTATAGAATTTTTAGTCCTTCCAGCATCTCCCCCCCCCCCTATACTGCAAAATTTTCAGCAGAGACGCGGGCATACTGTTCCTCGTTTGAAGCAAGAAAGAGGTTTCACTCTGTAATCTGAGGCACAAAATGTACCCTTGGCCCCTCCAACGCCGCCTCTAACAATAACTTTTCAGAAAAAGGCAGGCATGCTTGTTTTCACCAATCTGGTTGGAATTATAGGCCACAAGATGGGTTGAAAGTTGTTGACATAATCTGAAACTCGGATATGAAAATGATGACTGTCAACTTGAAATTGAAGAAGTTGTTCTGTTTCTCTGATATTTGCAGGAAATTAGTCAGATTCAATTGAAAATTTTGTGATTATTAACTTTGTGCCATGGGGACAGAGGGAATTTATTTCATTATAAGGTTTATTTACAGGCTTGGGCTAGATTTTAATTTGTTGGTTTGAATTATAATACCATTACCGCATGTAGGCTACGTGGGCACTTTAAATCAATAATATTGATTGCGTGTCAACATATGTAGCAGAATAATGTTGGATTTAAGCAGAAACACTGTTTTTAGACCTTATTCAGGGAAGTTGTTTTTATTTTACAAATAATTCTTTCTGAGACACATCCTTTGACAAGTGTTGACGCTCGATAACTAAATCGTTTAAATGTTCTCTAGTGAAGCAAAACAGTCGTTAACCTCATTCTCATCGAAGAAGCTTAGATTTTCTCTATTGCATGACATAACAAGTAGACTAATAGTCTTTTGTTACCACAGACTGTATGTGAGTAGATTTTCACATGCTGCATGGTGCTAAACAATCTCGCGTACGTCTCGAAAGTAACCTGAAGGGTTGAAGCCATGTCAATCATTTTGATGAGTTCTCTGAATCCGATTGAAAGCAGGATAAATGAATCGTTATATACTAAACAGGTGGTTTCACTCCAGCCTGCGAGACAAGGACTAGACTGTCGATTCTACAAGTGGTTTTCTCCAAACCAAGCCATCAGTTGTCGAGAATATGACAAAAGTAAGGGGTTCTTTTTACAATGCATCTTTGAACTCATAAACAAGAACAGACCAAAAAGGGTCAAGCTAACCAGTGTTAGACTCTAGAATGGAAAAAGTTTTGTTTACTATGATCGGGTCTGCAGTTTTAGGTAACTAATATCCATACTACTACTACTACTACTAACACACCACTGCAGCTCCAAGCTGATTGATGCCATCACAGCTACGCACGCTCCTCCTCCATCCCAATCTATTCAAAGCTTCCCTCTTTACACCCTCCTAGGTATTTTTCATTTCCTTAAATCTCCTTACAGAATCTTCCTACCCCAACCGCCGACAACCTGTTTTTGTTTTGTCCTAGACGGCTGGTCGAAGATGACAATCTTTGGCAATCTTGTCATCCATCATCCGTAGAACGTACCCTAGCTATATCCATTTTTTCTCATTATAGCCCTAGAAAGAGAGATTGAACCCTACTTTTCGTGAGATACGGTCAGTCAGTCGGGTAGCCAAAACAATCCGTAGGCATTTTCTCTGTAAAACATCTAGCAAATCTTTCTCCATTTTCCGGAGTGCCCCCGCTTCAGAACCATACGTGACCACTGTCATCACTGTAGCTTCCAATATTCTAATCTTGGTTCGCAGACTTGTCTTCCTATTCTTCCAACCTTTTTTCAACTGTGAAAAATAAAATAACCTGGTCCTTAGCTATTCTACTTTTAACATCTTTACTAATAACATTACCTAGTAAAGTGGAGCTATCCACTTGATGGATCTTCTTGTTACCCAACATCACCTTTTCATCTTCACTATCACCCCTTAGCGAGTTAGTCTTCTTAACATTAATTTTCAAACCTATTCTTGCACCCTTAACTCGCAAAACCTCTAAAAAGTAATCCATTTTGCTAACAATTTCATCTAGGATGTTTAAATCATCAGCGCAATCTTAGTCCAGGAGTTTTATTTCCCCAATTGATTCTGTGTTCTCCCATTGCCTTTGCTGTGCCTCTTTAGACAAAGTTCTTCAAAATGATCCATATAAATGGGGATAGAATGCAACCCAGCGTAACTCTTGCTTATTACGAAACCAGCTACTAACCTCATATCCTACCAAACCGCAGCTATGTTATCCTCATACATACCACTAATCACTTTAATTTATTTTTCTGGTATACCATACAAAGATAAGATCTTCGCTAAAGCTCTTCTATCAGCTTAATCAGATGACTCAGGCAATTCTCAATTATTAATCTTAAGAGTGACAATTTGGTCGACACATCCTGTACCCTTTCTAAAACCGCACTGTTTTTCTCTTAAAACTTTATCTACACAATCTCTAAGTCTAAAAAATATCACCAAACTAAGTAATTTGCTACCTTTAGAAACCAGTCTAATTCCGCCATAATTGCCATACTCACTCTTATCACCATTCTTATTGAGGGGTTGGGGTTTAATTAGAGTTTTCCTTGTATTAGAAATAATAATAACGGCTTAATTAGAGATACAATCATAGTCTTGAAAACTAAGCAGCATTTGGAGCTTCTTTAAATTATTATCTAATATTATCCACACCTTTCTAGACCCTTCCAAAGTCGCAATAAATCCTAAGTTTCTGTAATTACGGCTATTTTAGCATTTTTTTTAATAATAGATTATTAAATTTATTTATACACTTAATTGCAGCAGCCCAATTAATCTTTAAGCTCATAAGCAATTACATCAAGGCACTGGATACTTATCGTCTCTCTGCTTGCCACCCCCATCACCCGCACTAAAGCGTCCAATCATTAGATAAAAAAAAATGCATGGGACATTTGGCATCCGGTAAGAAGAAGGTAAAATTTGTTGATTGTACGCTCTCTTCCTCCCCCTTCCAAAAAATAAACAAAATTGAATAAAAGGAACAAGAGCTACTGCATCATATGGCATGTACGCTGTGGACTTCACGTGTCATATAAAGATACCCTGCAATCAGATTCGGAATACCTAAGTTATGTGAGCTTCTAAAATTTTGGTACTTCAAATGAACCTGTTTTTGACTGTGAAAAAGCTCAAGACCGTTGGTTGGTGTCTGCTCATAACAATAATAAAATAATTTTTTACGGGCTAACTGCACTAAACTAAAAAAAAAGTTCGTCCAGATAAGGTACTATCAAATAAGAAGTATTTCATCCGGGAAATGGAACTTTTCTCTAGTGAACCTCAAGGTTGAAAAAATTATCAGTTAGTTATCATTCTGTCTATTAATCTTCGGTTTACCAAAAACGCCATCTACCACCACTTCCCCCCGATAATGGCTATTTTGCGAGTGAAAACTATTAAGTCGTGGAAGTGTTTTACTTGGTATTATGAGTGATGATCTCTGCGTCAGAGCCAAAAGTGAAAAATTCACATACATTCATAACTCTGGAAGTACGTTCAACTTGGACCATGTTGTAGCAAGCCAATCTGTTAATATTCCTTCTCTGCTTGTTATGGATAATAACTTAACTTCTGACCATCTCCCACTCAAGTTTAGAGAATATTTCCCGCAGGCTCAGTTACCACAAGATACGGACAGCGCTGAGTCGCGTTAAAGGTGAATCAAGTTACCGAATTGGTTTAGGGTTAATGTTTAGTTCAAAATTTCATGAGTTGTGTGATGTAATCTTGGACAAAATCCGTGTGCCCTATGATCTACTTTGTAAGTCTGCTCGTGCAGACTCAGTTGATACGCGAGTGAAGCTAAATGTATACTGTGCCGAATTGATCCATTCTTTGCGTGTTGCCGGACTTGCGGTTATTCCTATTAAGTGTATTAAAAGTGGGACGGAGATTATCGGGTGGTTAAAAAACCCAGCACTTTGTGAAGCATGTGATAAGGCAAAATTTTGGTTTACAATTTGGAGAGACTGTGGTTCTCCTGGATCTGGTATTGTAAATCAGATAAGACTGCAGATTAAAAAACAAGTCGCGAAGGAGCCTGCCAATCATAGGAGTTCAATTCAGTCAGTTTATTCCGATAAAGTTCTTAGTAATCCAAATGAGCCTTGGAAAATGGTGCTAAAACCACAAAGTAATTGCCTTAATAATATACCGGATTATGACATCCCTGAATATTATGAGAACGTGTTCTGTGCCCCTGAAAAGTGCCTTGCGAATTATTATAAGTTTGAATTAGATTCTTTCTTAGCTAGTTCGTCTGATTCTGATGTTGTGGTTTCTCTAGAGTGTGTAATGAATGCTATTAATCGCCTTAAGAAAAAGAAATTCAGGGGTTCAGATAATATTTCCGCGTTCCATGTCAAAATATATAGTCAATTATTTCTTCATTGTATGACACTGTTATTTCAAATGATTTTCGTCACCGGAATAGTTCCATCGTTTTTTTGCATTGGGGCTTTAACTCCAATCCCTAAGAAAGTTAAACCTCGTCCGGAATGTTCGTCTTTTCGGCCGATCACGGTTTTGACAACTTTTTGTAAAATATTTGAGCTTTTGATTATTAATGAGGTCCGAAATTTCTAATGATAATTTCTATTTCTAATGATAAGGGGTACACCCAATGGGCCAGGGAAGCCATAGAAATTAAAAAACATATGTTTGCTAACCTTTCCATAAATAGGGACACGGGTAATTTAAATATTGACCCAATTTATGATAACCTTCTAAAGAGTGAATCAATTGTCAATAAGGGAGTAAAGATTTTAAATAATCACCAGGGGACTATTTTACCTGTTAGACCAAAACGATTTGCTTCAGTAATAGCTAACAAAAGGATTATTTCACAACTGAATAATTAAATTAATTTACAATTTTTTTATTTGTCCTCAGTTACTCTGGTGTCCTCACTGAAGTAACTCTCTATTAGCATCTTTTCCCTACGTGGATTAGTTTGCGCCGATTGTACATTTTTTTTTGTTTTTTTTTTGGTGGGGGTTTTATTGGTTTTTTGTTTTATCTTGTTTTTTTTTTTTTGTGTATTTAGTGCTTAATACGCCTTTTTTTTATAAAGGCTAAAAATACGCGTTGTTTTGTTTCTGTTGTTTTCCTTTTCTCTCCACTGGCCACAGTCTCGTTTGTTTGTTTTTTGTTTTTTTTTTAGAGATTTTTCTCTTTGTTGGTTTTTTGAAATAAGTGTTATAGCCCGGACTCACAGTTTGGATTCCAGCCGCGTCTGGGTTGTTGCCATACATTGTCTGCCGTAGCACCTATTCTCGTTGATGCCGAGAAAACTGGAGAGTTTGGCTCTCGCAGTGTACGATGTTCAACGTGCCTTCGACTCTTTGATTCATGATGAGTTGATATTGGACATGGGAAAGCGCGGTGTAAAAAAGGAACCCTTCTTCCTTTAAAAAATATGTATGTAAATCTGAAAGCCGAACTTAAGCTCGCGTATCAGCATCCAGATCTTAAAATAAAAAATAATCCTATTGGCCTGGTTAAAAAAGGGGCTAGACAAGGGGCAATAACTTCACCTACTGCTTTTAATAATACAATAATCCGAAGGCAAGAGAGACGTAAAACAAGTTGTGTCCTGTGATGTATCGATGTTTCGTTGATATATAACGCGGATGATATATTTAACTCGAGTCGCACTGTTTTGGGTATAGAGGACAACTTCAACATCCTCCAGAATGATTATAAGCAGCTCGGTTTAGAATTTAACACAGAAAAGCCGGAAATCTTGCTTTTTAATTGGATATCAGTCCCCGATGGTTTTACGATTACTCTTGGAAACACAAATGTTAAGCCAGTCCAGTTCATTACTTACCTTGGCCTTCCTATCGGTTCAACTCTAAAAACACCCTGTCGATTGCTTATGGCGCATCTACAGAAGCGAATTGGTTTTGCATATAGTAAAATTGTTTCAAATAAGCTGAGGTTCAACAGAAAAGTTTTAGCTCGCCTTTATAGTACAAAGGCACTCCCTCATCTTTTGTATTTGAGTCCTTTTCGGAGAATTTTTCCCGAGTACAATAAACGTAAACTTCGATCTGTTTTCTTTAATTATGCTAAGTTTCTACTTTGTCTCCCACTTTGGTCCCTAAATTCTTTTCTTATTAGGAATTACAATATAGCAGACCCTACCTCAGCCATCCTTAATCAGATCTCAAGGTTCAGTAATAATGTTAAAAGCCATCCGTGGTTTTAAATCCTCCGCCAGTAGAACTCAGTGTGTTTTTGTTTTTTTCTAGGGTTCAACCAGTCTTTTCTTGCTAGTGAGTGTTACATTGTATCTAAAACTTTTATCTTTATGTATTTTGTATTTGTCTTCTATATTTGTCTTGTTTATCTTTTTCTTGTATTTTTATCTACTCCGTCTCTCTTGTTTCATTTTGACGGTTAGTAAAATATTATTATTATGATATTAGGGAAATGGAATTTAGTGGAACCAGACTTGATATGTCAATTTAGGCAATAGTACTTTTAAAACACCACTGTGGTCCTGACCGTAGATTATTACCTGAATACACACCAGATGGTATAGAAAAAAACGCGCGAGCAGGTAAACAGCCATCTTGTACCTAATAGGAATTGGGGCAACCAATCAGGTATTAGAAGAGCATACCTAAGTAACCGGTTTTGCCTTTTTCAAACACCTTACAAAGCCATTGTTGGTGACATAGGAGAAAAATCGCAGTGAGCTCTCAAAAGCACAAGCTGTCTATAGTTTATTGTAAATTAATATGCTTTTCGTCACGACTAAGCGGAAACGATGTCTACTTGGTATTAATCGCAGTCACTTTAATCGAGAAAGCAGTGATTCAGCGCATTGAAGAGTCATATTGGGAGTTATAATTATAAGTGGATTGAGTGTGTATTAATATGTAATTTTATCTTTTGTAAAATTTATAAGAATGTTTTTTTTAAGGAAAGCAAGGGAAACCCCGTCTCAAGCCCCCTTTCCCAGCTGACATCGGTGTTTTTGGCTGTCCAACAACTGTCGCTAACGTAGAAACTGTTGCTGTTGCTCCAGTAAGTCTTCAGATCTCTTTTCATACATTACGCCTAAAAAGACGTCTGTGAGAAAATGTATGTACTAGTCGGCAAGGAAATAAAAAGATGTATGCAAAAAAAAAGAAAGTAACGTTTATATTTTGAGGCGAATCCTTGCTCTTTCATTATAATGTTATTTTTTTATATAAAGAAATAAAAACGAGCAAAAATGGGTTTTTTTATGGGCCAAATGAAAGTACTGAAAAACACACAACAAAGCGAATATTTCGAGAGGGCAAACACCTCTCTTCTTCAGCGCTAAACGAAATAATGTATCCAAGGAAAGTGCCGAAAAACAAAAACAAACACGGAACGTCAATGTGAAAAGAACCAAAAAAACAAACAAAAAAAAAACAAACAAAAAACCAAAAACTTAAAAGAGTAATAAAATTCAATAAAAGCCAAAAATTAAAAGAATTCAAACCAAATACCTAACAACCATAAAAGCGAGTTAGTGGTCAATGTCCACAATTTGTAAAAAATCCAAAAATTTAAACTGCGATCAACGGATACTAGCTGAAAATTAAGCGAGAAAGGAAATCCCTCCACTCACACAAAAACAAAACGAACCAGCAATTAAATAACTTGGAGAAGTATATCATCTGACATCGAATTTTAGTTAATGTATTTCTTGCAGACACCCTTTGAGACCTAACGGGTTGTTCACGTGTTTGATTATAGGACTGGGAAGGTGGTTCAAGGTTTATTTCAGGGATAACTAAAGTATCGACTTCTCTTTTGAGAGAACCGAAATGTGACTCGTTAATTTTTAAGTCACCAGAATCCATGTTCGAATCTAGACCTAAATGTTGGTGTATATAAATTTCAACAGCTTCTCTGTGGTGCTGGACTATGCCTCGTTCACGCTAAATTGGGCTAGCTTCATTAAATAAAATAGTACGGTCTGGGTTTTCGAAAAGGTGCTGTGAAACGGCAGTCAAAATTTTCTGTTTTTTTTCCGCTTTTTAAGTGTATAATTAATTGAACTAGAGTGCTGAGTTAATCTATCCGTTAGTCGCTGATCAGTGTTTCCAATATACCAAAGACCACACGAACAAGGAATTCTGTAGACACCGGAGTTTTCACCTATCGGGATAGGGTCTTTACCTTGATAAATTTGAGACCTGATAGTTTTTCTGGGTCTATAATAAGTGTAAATGTTATTTTTTCTTAGATTTTTTGAAATGTGGTCTGAAACCCCTTTAACGTATGGGAGACCAAGATAAACTGAATTTTCCCTTTGATTTGAACTACCATCGACGGATACTAGCGAACAAGTGAGAGAGAAAAGAAAACAATTCCTTCAGTCAAAAACAAAACGAACCAGCAATTAAATAAGTTGGAGAATTATGTCATCTGATTTCGGATTTTAATTAATGCATTTCTTGCAGACACCCTTTGAGACCTAAGGGGTTGTTCACGTGTTTGATTATATGACTGGGAAAGTGGTTCAAGCTTTATTTCAGGGATTACTAAAGTATGGGCTTCCTTTTTTGAGAAAACCGAAATATGACTCGTTTATTCTTAAATTCCAAGAATCTCTGTTCAAAGCCAGACCTAAATGTTGGTATTTATAAATTTCAACAGCTTCTCTGTAGTACTGGACTTTACCTTCGCCATACGAAATTAGGCCAGCTTGATTAAACAAAATATTACGGTTTGGTTTTTCAAAAAGTTGCTCTGCAAGAGCTGAGTCAAAATTTTCTGTTTTTTTTTTTCACTTTTTAAGTGTATAATTAATTGAACTAGAGTGCTGAGTTAATCTATCCGTTAGTCGCTGATCAGTGTTTCCAATATACCAAAGACCACACGAACAAGGAATTCTGTAGACATCGGAGTTATCACCCATCGGGATAGGGACTTTATCTTGATAAATTTGGGACCTGATAGTGTATCTGGGTCCAGAGTAAGCATAAATGTTATTTTTCCTTAGATTTTTTGAAAAGTTGTCTGAAACACCTTTAACTTATGGGAGACCAAGATAAGTTGAATTTTCCCTTTGATTTGAACTACCATCGACGGATACTAGCGAACAAGTGAGAGAGAAAAGAAAACAATTCCTTCAGTCAAAAACAAAACGAACCAGCAATTAAATAAGTTGGAGAATTATGTCATCTGATTTCGGATTTTAATTAATGCATTTCTTGCAGACACTCTTTGAGACATAACGGGCTTTTCCAGTGTTTGATTATAGCTCTGAGGAGGTGGTTCAAGGGTCATTTTAGGTATAACCAAAGTATCGACTTCTTTTTCGAGAAAAACGACATATGATTCTTTTATTCTGAAATCACCAGAATCTCTGTTCAAAGCTAGACCTAAATGTTTGTATTTATAAATTTCAACAGCTTCTCTGTTGTGCTGGACAATACCTTTGTCATGCGAAATTAGGCTAGCTTGATTAAACAAAATAGTATGGTCTGGTTTTTCAAAAATGTGCTCTGCAAGGGCAGAGTCAAAATTTTCTGTTTTTTTCCGCTTCTTAAGTGTATTATTAATTGAACTAGAGTGCTGGGTTAATCTCTCCGTGAGTCGCTGATCAGTTCTTCCAATATACCAAAGACCACACGAACAAGGAATTCTTTAGACACCGGAGTTTTCACCTATCGGGATAGGGTCTTTACCTTGATAAATTTGGGACCTGATAGTTTTTCTGGGTCTATAATAAGTGTAAATGTTATTTTTTCTTAGATTTTTGGAAATGTGGTCTGAAACCCCTTTAACGTATGGGAGACCAAGATAAACTGAATTTTCCCTTTGATTTGTGTTTTCTGTGGAACTATCTGATAATCTTTTAGTGCGTTTTTGCAATTACAGGATTTATTAAACTAATTGGATTCTAATTCCCAAATAAAATATTTCTAAGGTGGTTGAGCTCTAAATCCAAGAAGTGTTGAACAAACTTTCGATGCTCTATCAACTAGAGAAGTGACAACTCCTCTTTTCACAGCAGGAGAATGATTCGAGGAATAATTTAAGTAACGGTCATTGTTTGTTGGTTTTCCATTGACACCAAACTCCAAACATGACTAAGATCGGTGCACCAGAACATTTGAAAAGGGGAGACACCTCTCTACCTCTGACTCCCGAGTAAATTTATATTTTGGATCCCAGGAATTGAGCAAGTAAAGAAAAGAACTAGGAGACTCGTTGTTATGTCCCAAAAGATAAAAAACATCGTTTTTGATACGAACCCGAAAACAGGGTTTAAAAAAACTTTGCAAAATAGCCCTTTATTCAAGGTTATCCATAACGATTTCAGCCTATATTGGAGAAAGGGGGCATCCATTGAAAGTCCATATTTCTTTCTATAAAAAAGACATCTATAATAGAAGTGAAAAGAAGTTCTGTTACAAACGGTTCTCAGAGAAAGAAGTGCCTGATTCGAAAGAGTAGATTTTTCTGATATAGACGGGTTAGAATTAACTTTAAGCTCCAAAATCCGTTTAGCCTCTTGAGGATACCAATTGGTATAAATTGAATCTGCATCAAAACTACCAATTTTTATATTTGGTTTAACTGAAGCATGCTCTACCTGGGAAGAGAAATAATCGGAATTTGAGAAACACCGATTTTGACCCGGCATATGTTAGCGAACCACAGCTAATTAAAATTTTTCCTTTGTTGCTGTAGGAGAATTAAAAGAAAAAAAAATTGTCCGAAGTGGAACACTGGGCTTATGAACTTCAGGCAGACTATAAGAGCGTGGGGACGTAAATCCACACGGGTTAAACTTTTTGCACAATTGATCTGTGATCTCCTTTTTGCCTTTAAGATAAGAAATCTCTTTAGACTTCCAGGACAAATTTTTCTTTGGGATTAGTAGGTTTTTATTCATGTTTGTTAGAATCACTAAAAATGTCCCTGAATTTTCTATTGTAATCATCTGAATCCAAGGCAACAACAGTATTCCCTTTATTGGCTTCGATAATTATTCTGGAACGATCATCATGTAGGGTGTGCAAGACCTAGTGTGCATTTTCACTAAAAAATTTTAAATTCCGATTATGAACAGAATGTAAACTCAACAAAGTTTAAACAAGTTGTGCTCTAACCTCATCAATATCTCCAATCTCAGCGTAGGATTCATGAAATGCCCATTATGCGTTCGCAATAATTTCACTGTCATGTATTTTCGAAGGGGCTATTAGAAATTTCAATTATTTTAACAGAGTTTGATGTTTCTCTTCTTCAAGGGGCATGGAGCTGACATTGATCAAGACAGGACTAGGATACACCTTTGGGACAACAGGTGGATTATTAGAGTTTTTCAATTTTAAACGGTGTAATTTTTCAGAAAGTCTTTGTCTAGAAATCCTAAAATCATGCTTAAAAGAATTTTTCAGCAATAGCCTTAATTTGATGAAAATCAGCATAAGAGAGCGTACATAATATTTCTCGCTCTAGCCTGAAAATATCCTGATTTAACCGGTAGCGCTTGCTTTTGCAATCTCTAATAACATGATTCAAAATACCAAACCCTATACGTTCTGTAAATTGCCGTTCGTTACGTGTGTTTAAGTGAAGTGAATGTCGCATTGACTTGGGTAAAATACGGTTCATTTTAAAATTATGAAGAAAATACTGTTGATTAATCAAATTTGCTTTTTTTCTCACAAGAGATATGATTGTAGTAACAACATTGGTAGAATGCTCCCCATAAGCATGACGAAGATAATTCCTTAAACCACATTAGCCTGACATCACATAAAAAAATAAAAACGAGAAAAAATGGGTTTTTTTATAGGCCAAATGAAAGAAACGCGGAAAGTCAATGTGAAAAGAACCAAAAAAAAAAAACAAAGAAAAGACCAAAAACTTAAAAGATTAATACAATTCAATAAAAGCCAAAAATTAAAAGAATTAAAACCAAATACCTAACAACCATAAAAGCGAGTTATTCGCCAATATCTGCGATTTGCACAAAATCCAAAAATATGAACTGCCATTGACGGATACTAGCGAACAACTGAGAGAGAAAAGAAATCAATTCATTCACTCAAAAACAAAACGAACCAACAATTAAATAAGTTGGAGAACTATGTCATCTGACTTCGGATTTTAATTAATGTATTTCTTGCAGACACCCTTTGACACCCCTTAGGTCTCAAAAATGGCGCAAAAAGCAGCGTGATTTGGAGCCTATATTTTGTACATTTGTACATTATATTGTAGGAATCTTTCTCAAGTTACTTAATTTATTTTTTTCGGATAGTCCATTTTAAGTTTTGATTATTGAGTTTTGAAGTTAATCAGTTCCACTGCTTAACATCTTCAAAATTCCGGTAGTTAACATAATTGAGACTCATGTTTTTCAATGTAGACACGAACCTGTTGTACATGGATTTGCCGAGATACTTCATAGTTACTGAAGGGCTCAATGGATATCTTTTCTCTTCGTAGCAATAGCAAACAAAATTAAAGTGGCAGTCGTTCGGGTTTTCTTATTTGCTTGAAAATTATTATTCTGAAAGCAGATTGGTATTTTAATTGTTGACTGGTCTTACTGAAATAGAATTTAAGAAAGGGATTCAATTTTAGTAATTTAACTTTGAAAACCTGTCTGTCTCGATAGTTACTTTCCTGGAATTTATCCGTTTTATTATCGAACCCTCCACATTAGAAAAAAGAAAGAAAAAAAGCCAAACAATAAAAAAAAATAAAAGGGCTCCAAATAAAAAGTAAAAAATCGATTTTTGATTAAATGAGAAATTAGAAAAATATGGATTCTATCTACGTTGTATTTTTAATTGGAGGACTCTTTTTTATTATTATTAACAAATGGATCACACAAAAAAACAGCAACAAAAACTTTCCATACAATAATAACGGATGCAAAAATAAACATTCTCCCTTACATAAGAAATAAGTCCCAACGCATATTAGCGTTTTTGGAACGACCTAAAAAACACACATCCACTGCTAATGAACTTCCTCAGAAAAAAAGAAAACCTCTTACTCCCCCCCCCTCCCCGCCCTACACTAAACAATTAATCAACATTTCTAATATCAATATATTTATAGGGAATTGAAAGGAATCCCAGACTCCTACTCAAAAGTTCACCATACTTCCTGAAAGATACCAACACTTACCTAATCTAACTCAGCAATCAACTTCTCTTTTAACAACACACAAGCATATACTCACACCAAAATCAATCATTCAATCCATCCGTAGAATATTGGTTAAAACAAATGCAGCGCAAAGAACACAAAATTCCTCATGGGCCTTCTTACCTTTTTCATCTGCCGAAAGCCTGTTCCAGACTTCAGGGCCTGCACACCTAATGGAAAGCTTAGATCTGGTAGTAACTGGAACATGCATTTTAGCCAGTTCAACATTTCTAGTTTCATAACTATGTTCCCTTTCTTTATAAAAATCTTAAAAATACACAGGTAACACATTAGAAAAAAATTATGATAAACGAATTTACACAAAATTTATTCAAACCAAAAAGTGTAAAATTTTTAACCGGTGATACCTAGATCTTACCAAATTCCTGGACAAATTATTGGTCATATTGGTCAAAACTCTTCCGGTTTTATTTTGTAACACACGGAGCGGGTATAAATGGCTATTGAACGTCGACGACCAAACTCTAACGATACAACAAATATGGATAAATAAGAGAAAAATGCTATGTTCTAATAAGTTCTTTTGGGGAAAAATTCTGCAACTCTCCTTGAAATCCACCATTTTTGGCCATTTTAGTACTTATAAATGCAATATGGTCTGTGAAACTTAGGCACTCATCTACCATGACACCAACATACTTTACAATACTTGTCTCTTTTACACATCCACTTTCTATCTCAATTTCTTCAATCCAGAGATGGTAGTTTGTACTTTTGCCATATAAGTGGAACATCGTTTTCTTGTGATTAACAAGCAGTTGGTTCGCTTGTATCCACCTCTCGATCATCACCATTCCTTGTTTCATTTCATTTTTCAAATCAGCTTCTGTTTTCGCCATCCATTGTAAACTAAATATTATCAGCAAAATTCGGAAGTATTGCCCCCACCCGGCCTTCATTGCACCTTAGTATCGCCAGCTGTTGAGACATCCATTTAGATGCTTGATGTATGCAAGAGATGATAGGGGACCCTGCACAGATCCTTGTGGTACATCACACTGTACTACTATCTCCTCTGACAAGATCGTGTCCAGCCTTACTTTGTGTGTTCTTCCTTTAGGAAATGAAGCTATCTATTTCAGACTTTTAAAACGTTTTCCAGCGTTGTCGAGCTTGGCCAATAAAATTTCAAGGTCAACACAGTCAAAAGCCCTTCATAATGTCCGAAAAAATTGAAGCCATCTTTAAACCTAAATCTAGACAATCGGTAACAAACGTAGTCAAAAATAACAAAGCATTGATAAGTCGATTTTTCAAAAATACGAGAAATCACTGGAAGTAGATAAATCAGACGTTAATTATTTTTACGTTCCTTATCACCTCCTTTAATCAGGGGAATAACCAACGCACTTGTCAAGCAGTTAGCGTTCACAACATATTCAAAGCATTGATTAAAAAGGTACTACAGATGACTAGGTATAATCAGACAAATTGGTTGTATTATTTGAAAGTCCATTATAGCTGCCGATTTTTCATACCTTTTCAAAGTATCCTCAAATGTACGTGGCCTCAATATCGCTAAACTGATGTTACATTGTTTGTTTGTTTAGAATAAATCTCTCTCTCTCTCTCTCTCACAATGGTTGAGAATAAATGGTTGTATTGCTTGCTTTAGGAAGAGAATTCCGATATGTACCATCACCTTTTACGCACTCCAATGATGTCGGTGCCCTACTTCTGAAAAGTGGGTACACAAGTTCTTAGCCATGTCGCTGTCTGACTCCCACAGCTCATCATTGGGAATTATCGGCTAACTATTTGGGCTTATTACCAACTTAATCGGTTGCCAGGTTTTAGCTGGGCTTCCTTCGTAGTCTTTAAATTTCTTGGCATAGTAATCCATTTTTGCTTTTCTTAAGACTATTTAACTTTATATCGATTTCTTCATAGTGTTCTTTATTAGATTAAATAAAAAAAAAACAAGTTTTTAACTTAAAGTAAGGAACGACGTTAAAACTTAAAACGAAAAGAAATTAATCGGTATATGAAAGGGGTTGTCCCCTCCTCAACGCCTCGCTCTTTACGCTAAAGTTTTTCATTGTTTGAAAAAAAATAGAGCTATGAGAAAGTCTCACAACTTTCTTAGTCTCTTCTAGCATCCTTTAATTCCTTCGAACTTCCTTTACATCCTTTCGACCTATTTAATTCCTTCTCACTTTCTTTAATTCATATTGACTTCCTTTAGTCCTTTCTGATCCCTCCAAGTTGGTTTGGTTTCTTTAATTTTCGTTCCATGCCTTTTGACATCCTTAGTCTTTTTCAAATTCTTGTAATTACCCTCTCTTCAGATTTATTTTCGATGTTAATCGTCTTACTGACTTCTTTTAGTCTGTCCTGTGAGAAGGACTTTAAGCTCCTGCCTACAAAAATACGAAATTTTATATTTTTCTCAGAAGTATGGTAACGAATACGTCTTTTTTTTTATCAGGAAAAGTCTTTAAAATGTCATGTTTGTAGGATATAAGGAGTGGACTCGATCGAATAAAAATGAAAAATTCTAGTATAGTTGTCAAGTAAGAGAGATGAAGCCACAACGGAGGGTGTAAATTCATAACCACTCCAGGTCATAAGGAGACATGTTAAGAAAACAATTCTTACTTCTTAATTCCTTGCTCTTTAAGCTAAAGTCCGAATTTTGCTCCAATTCTTTAAAAATGACCCCTTAATCACAAATGCCGTTAATTAGAATAAATAGCTCTTATGAAAGTACTAAATAATCTTTGGCTTAAAGAGCGAGGTATTGACTAGAGGATGAACCCAAATATATACGTAATGTTTTCTGTCATTTTAAGTTTTGATGTTGCTCCTTACTTTCAGTTAAAAAACTTGTTTTTTTTTATATAATTTCTGATCTTTTTTTAAATAATGCTGGGAAATCCGGCACCCCCTTCATAGCAATGTCTCTTCTCCCATGAAAACTCCCTTCGTGGTAAGATCCTCCCACATAACCCCCGCCCCACTCCCCCCCCCCCTACCAGAAAAAATCCCCTCTGAAAACGTCTGTATACTTCCCAATACCCAATACTATATGTTAGCCTTGGGTAAAGTTCATAACTTTCAGCCCTCCCCCCGGGGACGTCGGCGAATTAGGTCATCATAAAGTACACATTTATCATATTTTCTACTATTCTGAACAGAATGGCTATCTCAAAATTTTGATCGGGTGACTTTGGAAAAAAAATGAGTGGGAGAGGGAGCCTAGTTGCCCTCCATTTTTTTCGGTCACTTAAAGAGGGAATTAGAACTTTTAATTTCCGTTCGAATGACCCATCCCAGGATACTCTAGGACCACTGTGTCGATATCATCACCCCTGAGGGAAAAAAAAATCAATAAAAAAAAAAATAAACACGCATCCGTGATCTTTCTTCTGGCAAAAAATACAAAATTACAAATTTTTGTAGATAGGAGCTTGAAACCTCCGCAGTAGCGTTCTCTGATGCGTTAAATCTGATGGTGTGATTTTAAGGTTCTATGACTTTTTTTCCCCTTTTTTTTAGAAGATCAGGCAAATTTTCTCAGGCGCGTAACTTTTGATAGGTAGAGCTTAACTTGATGAAACTTAAATATTTGAAATCAGCATTAAAATATGATTCTTTTTGATGTATCTATTGGTATCAAAATTCCGTTTTCTACAGTTTCGGTTACCATTGAGCCGGGTTGCTCCTTACTTACAGTTCGTTACCACAAACTGTTTGATACTAAACCTGCAGCCGCGCACCTCTTATATGTCTCTTGCTTTTTTTTTTCATTGAGGCGAGCAATCCTTTTAGAAACCAGTATATCTGTATATATATATATATATATATATATATATATATATATATATATATATATATATATATATGTATATATATATATATATATATATATATATATATATATATATATATATATATATATATATATATATATACATATATATATATATATATAAATGCAAATATATAAATTCACTGTTTTAGATTAATTCCCCAGTCTTTTACCTTTTGTTGTTTGTATGATTGAAAGTTAGTGTAATCTTCATCGTTATTTTCATTTTTGGATAGACTCTTAATAACTACTATAGAGCATGGGTATTTAATGTTAATAAAAATATTATCAATTGTAGATTTCGAAGTTTCTGTTACCCATGTACATAAATTGATTACTGTTTAAAAGCCAAAACTTGATATTGTGCTAACAAAATGTCGTACCTTACTGTTTCTATCAACCATATTTAAATCCAAATTAAAATCTCCAAAAATCAAATATGACATTGTTGAACTATGCAAAGTTTCCTCAGATTCTTTTTTGATTAATATGAATTTAGCATACATCTCAGAATAGGAAATTGGGCATTTCCAGCATTCTACAGTTCCAAGGATACCGTTTATGTTAGTTATAACTATTTGTTGAATACGGAAAGCGAAATGAAGCAAATAAATAATAAACCACGGTCTTGTACTAAATTCTATTAAACACAGGTTTAAGCAGTTGTTGATTGGATTTGGTGTTAGAACTCTAAATGCTTTGGCTTTCAAATATGCTGAATGCTTTTTTGGAAAGTGTTTTGATAATTATAATTGCTTTTCCTTCTTCCTGGGGAAAACCTTCTCTTACAACGTTTAGATTATTTTTAGCCCCTCCGAAAAAGTATTGGATATTTGTTTTAGTTTGATTTATATGAGTTTAAACAAAATAAAAAATTTAGCTGGTCTGTGAAAAGAAGTTTGTTTTAACTAAGTTTAGCTTCTTGTTACTGAAAAAGAATGTAACATTAAAGTTGCTTCTGTGACATATATAGCTTAACACCACCGTTGGCTGTTCTTTGATAATACAAGGTCGTTCCCTTGTATTTTAAAAATCAGGAAAAATGTATGATATTTTATTGCAAAAATCCTTCTACCGTCATAAATTTGCTAATCACAAAGTATGCCAATTCGCTAATCAAGCGCATCGACCCAGTTTCAAAAAGATAAATTGTGTTTTATGCTTGTTTTATCACTGCTGCGAAGCTAAATTGGGCGGCCACAGTACTTGTTATCAATTGTGAATTCAATATAACAGGTTATGATATCAAACTCTGTGTGCCAGTTTAAAGAAGGTTATCCCATATATTGACCTTTTTTACAATTGTAATGAAAATAAATTTTTTAAATTAAAACTTAAGTCCGAATATTCCGGCTTCTCATGTAGAAGCCTATATCAACGGAAACCAAAAAACTAGACTAGACAAAAAATATAAAGAAAAACTAAAACAAAACTTTACAAAAAAAAACAAAAAGAAAAACAAAAGCAAGAATTATTTTTAAACAAAATCCAATATTTTGAAGCACCAAAGCGCAAACAAGAAAGCTTCATGGCAAGATGTCTTGTATAGCTTATATATATATATATATATATATATATATATATATATATATATATATATATATATATATATATATATATATATATATATATATATATATATATATATATATATATATATATATATATATATATATATATTAGTTTCCATTCCTAAAGGCTTCCGAATTTGAGGCCGGAATATTCGGATTTTTATTATTATTTTTGTGTCCAAAAAGGCCTTATTAGAAAATTGTACCATTTTTTATTGTATTTTCATTACAATAGCAAATAGAAAGACTGTTTGTTATTAGAGTCATTGAACTTTTTAATTATATGTATGTACTATTCCTGCGTGATTGTCCTTTTTATTGTGCATATGAAAGACGTCTGTTTTTTTTTAATAGTGCTTGTATCGTAATTGTAAAACATTCCATAAATGTTAATTTTTTTTGTCAGTTCATATCATAATTATAGACTATTGTCCGCCGTGGTGGGGATTGGTTCGCCAGTCTCGGGCGCCCTAGAAACTCAGGCACGAAGCTGTTCAATATCTCTGGACATGTGAATAACCCTTGCACAGTGGAAGAAGAAATGTCAATTCCCTTGAAAGAGCTTGTCGAGAAGCATGCTGGGGGTGTTCTTGGGGGTTGGGACAACCTTCTAGCCATTATTCCAGGTGGTTCTTCCGTCCCAATGCTTCCAAAGAAGTAAGTGAACGCATTTATAGAGTTCAATTGGAAAGGTTTTCTATTAAATTGTTAATTTAACTCACGACTTGGAATAGTCATTATTAAGCGTATCAACCAATTGCAGAGTTTATCATAATTAGAACAGAAAAAAGGGGTAAAAGAATAAGAGCTGGGAAAACTCTTGTCAGAGGAAAAATGAAGCAAACGGTTATTTATTTTATTTTGTTTCTAGTTTTGCAAGTCATTCGCTTTCGTCTGTAGACTTTTTACTTCTTTTTGTGTTTAGTGACGTGAATTTGTGATTTGTTTATATATATATATATATATATATATATATATATATATATATATATATATATATATATATATATATATATATATATATATATATATATATATATATATATATATATATATATATATATATATATATATATATATATATATATATATATATATATATATATATATATATATATATATATATATATATATATAATATATATATATATATATATATATATATATATATATATATATATATATATATATATATTTAACGTTTAGATTTTTCAAGTTTTCCCGTTTCTTACAGTTTTCTTGCTTCATTATTTAGTCATTTTCCTTTTGTTTCGCTTGCATTGAAGGTGCGTTTTTTTTCACTGGCTGAGAATTTCTCTCGTTGCTCTCCTAACTTGTTTTTTAAGTTGTATCCAGCTAGTACAATCTTAGATATTTTGAACATAAGTTACGAGAGGGTCTTTCAGTTCAGCTAATTTATTAATGCAAAGAGAATAAACTGGATGTCGATATTAGTGTTGATGAAATCTTCTAAAAATGTAGTAAAAAAAAAAAAAACTTGGAACTTGAAATACGATGCTGTCAATTGTATATAATCTAATTCAGTACTTTTTAAATTACGACGGTTTGTCAATTAAACTCAAAACAACGAATAAGATAAAATATTGGGCTTTATGGATTAGGCTGACGGAGATTATAATAATTAACCTATATCTGTGGGGATCTCTTGTAATTTTGCCATGGCAAAACTTTAAATTGTGTGGAAAGGAAGAGTGGCGTTCAGCAGTGCGCCGTGCTTAGGTGGCTTAAAGCTGCAAGAGTTTCTAGAGATATTAGTTGGTATTCGATGGCGTAGTATTTAAGTTTTTTTTTTTTTTATAGCCTCTGCGAAGAGGTTCTGATGGATTTTGACTCTCTCTTGGCTGCCCAATCCGGCTTAGGAACTGCTGCTGTTATTGTTATGAACAAACAGACCGATGTTGTCAAAGCCATTGCTCGTTTGTCTGAGTTCTACAAACATGAATCCTGTGGACAATGTACTCCATGCCGTGAAGGCACTGGATGGCTTACTAAAATGATGTATAGATTCGGTAAGCAATGCAATTTTATTCAGCGACTAGTTTATGGATAATCAAAAAAATTTCTGGCTTAATATTATAAATTTCGACACATAAAGAAAAAGAGTTTTATTTTTGTAAGTGAAATCATTATGGCGACGACATTTTGTGGATTTTATTTTAGGAAAAAATTTGTCCTTGCCTTGCGCTAGTTTAGATTGAACTTGGAAATGGAGGACGAATAACCCTTTGCAATTTGCAAAGAAAGAAGTAGTAGCGTGTGTTCCAATAATTTAATTCTAAAAGTGACTCGAATTGGCCCGAGGTATGTTTTCAATTCCGGTTGTTTAAGACGTTGGCTTTTTTTTTAAAGATAAATAGTTTCTCATTAGGTAGATATAAATTACATCTAATAACCTTTAAGTTCTTTATTTGAGCCTCCATTGGAATGACAAAAAGGTGAAAAAAACCTACAAGATTTGCACGATATAGTACCTTGCAATCTTTTTTTCTTTTACAATCCAGACAGGAAGGCCTTCGCACTGATAGGATTTGATCTCTGTTCCAAAGAATTCCAGTATACTAAATTGAATGGATTGACAAAACTTTGAAAAAAGCGCCAAAAATATGCATTACATGGAAAATATAAAACCATTTCAAGAGCTTTGAACCTATATATAGTTTTATTTAGAAAAAGAACGAAAAAAATGTGGTCTTAAAACATTTGGGGAACAACGTTTTGCAGACAAAACAACAATAACAGTTTGACGAGATCATTTTTGAAACCAATGGTTTCGTTTTTCTGGGGTCGTTGGCTCTTCACCAGACGCCAAAAATGTCGATTTTATGGGGGTTGGAGTCAGTAAGTTTGCTTCTGTTTCGCTTTGAATATGTTGAGTTAATGAACTTTCTATTTCTCTAGTTGATGGTAATGCAAGGCCAGAAGAGATCGATATGATCTGGGAATTGACAAAACAAATTGAAGGCCATACTATTTGTGCTCTGGGTGATGCTGCAGCGTGGCCTGTCCAGGTGAGTGCTTAATAGATTATGCGTATATCCCATGGAGATGTAATAAGGCGTTGCAAGCTATATTTAGTTGTTTCACTTCACTTTCACAAAAAATATATATCAGAAATTTGCCAAAAGTTCACGCAAAATAAAGCTTTGCGTTAAGCATAGGAACATGTATGCTTTATGCAGGACGATTA
Source organism: Artemia sp. Qi Xiang Cuo (assembly GCF_049724085.1). Classification (NCBI taxonomy): domain Eukaryota; kingdom Metazoa; phylum Arthropoda; class Branchiopoda; order Anostraca; family Artemiidae; genus Artemia; species Artemia sp. Qi Xiang Cuo. The sequence continues at coordinate 45,915,121 of NC_142798.1, read as the reverse complement.
AATGCCTCTCTGAAAGAGGATAGAAGCTAGGGGGACATATACAAACAGATAAAGCTCAGACATGATTTTTGAGAGATATTTTGACCCTTTTTATTTGTTTTCTTAGATAGATATATTCACATAAAATTGTGCTTTCCCGCCCAATTTTTATCTACAAACAGATAAAACTCAGACATGATTTTTGAGATATATTTTGACCCTTTTTATTTATTTTTTTTAGATAGATATATTCACATAAAATTGTGCTTTCCCGCCCAATTTACGGCACCAGCTATGAAACTGGGCAAACATTTTAATTAACAGTTTAGTATGCTTAAAGATTATACAATTTTTTTCTCTTTTTAGCCAATTTTTGTTAATGCCCATTCGCAATGAGGTTTTTCTAATACCGAAATTTACCTGGCGTTAACTTGAGTCAATCAGAATATTTATATAGCTTTACAGCCCATTAAAATCTTCTGTGAAAAATCTGACGGGCTAAATCTTAGCGCTAGCTAAATCTCGGAAAAAAACTCATTGTGAATCGGCCTTTACATGGTGTTAAGATGCTGGTGTTTAATCTTTTTTAATTACATAATGCTACAGGTTTGACATTTAATTACATCTTTTTTAATTACATAATGCTACAGGTTTGACATTTGGAGGGTTGATTTTCTCCACAGAGCTGGGATATCAGTCATTTCATTTAATTAATTGTCTTCTGGTGGTTGGAGTTCTTCTAAAGGGGACGATTAAGTCCTTGGGGAGGCCAAAAGGGACTCGGAAATCTACGTAGTTGATTAAAACAAGACTAGATTTCTCAGATATTTGATCAGATCTTAGACAGATCGCTCATTTGCCTTCCTCTTTAAATTTAATTTTATAAACATACTAGCAAGCAGGTTCTTGTTTTAATTGATGCTATAGCAAAAATTTCTCTAAAACTGGGGCAATTTCGTTTCTAACGAAACCTCCAATTCTATCAATGAAGTTTTGACTCAGATTTTTGGTCTGTCGATTTATAATTTTTTTTTTCTGACAGTATTCTGGTCTATGTTTGTTTTCTTTACACCGACGGATTCTTGTTCACAAGGAGGACAGGGTCAGCCCCCCCCCCCCCCCAAGGGACTGGTCCGATAGACTCGTATTCCTTTACGGCTCTCATTCTAAATCACAGCTGAATAATGACTTTGTATGTATGCAACAAAACAATTTTAATCCTTTTGGGGATTTCCCTCCTTTGTAGAGGCATTGATTAAGACCTTGACAAAAGTTTTTTTTGTCCTCCGATGGCTGAAAGGTACTTGAGCAGGAAGGGAGATGGTGACTTTGGGTCCATTCTATATAGGTTAAATCTGTATACTCTTGGTCGCCAAATAAACTTGGCGGTCTGATTGTCAATTTGATGATCCAGTTATCTGGTGAACAAATTACTTCTATTTTGTCAGACTTAGCTTATTACCAAGAAGGGACGATGAACTGTCTCTGTTCGAAAAGAATAGGTATCTAATGGAAATCTATAGTATGTTACAGGTAATTGTTTGGTTTAAAAAAAGAAGAAAAAAGACCTGTCTTCCTAATTTAGTAACTAAGATAAATGAGCACTTGAACAAGGCCTAGACCTTATTCATCCATCCAATCACCTAGGACAAAACAGTATATCCAATCCAATAGCCAAAAAATCATGTCCAAAATAGGGCAAATTCAACATTAATAAATGTAAGTCGTTGTCCAAAACCAAGCAAAAGCACCTTAAGTCTACAGAGATTATTATTCCCCAAGTGATCACCTCACATCACGGCTTTTCAGAGAAAAACTCACTTGCCAATACGGGTTTCGGTGCTTAAATTTCCTGACCCTGGCAAATGAGCGCGCCTGCCATAGAAACTTATGGCCTACCCTTATGGAGTGTCACCTGTGGAATATATACAAAAAATAAAACCCGCAATTTTTAGCAAAGCTTCTTTCAACCCCAATCATCCAGAACTGATTCAAAATAATGTCTACCCAAATCTGAATGAATATAGGTTCCTTCACATTGAAAACGTAAGACTTTACGTTACGTTTAGTCCTAAGGTTGTTACGTTTCATGTTACGGGTCTTACGTTTATGTTCCTTCAAATCGAAAATCTTCCCTTCACACTGCAACGTTAATTTTCAGTGCTACCCATGCAAAATGTGGTTTTCCTTGTTATGCAAGGAAGTGGGCTGTAATTCCCCTATTCTAGGTTTTTTACCGCACTGATTCTAAAGGTACACTTTTCATTTTGATATGACGCCATTTTAGAGGGGCTCCAGACTTTTTTTTAAATCACCATATATTTTTTTCGAAATTAACTTTTACTTTTAAGAAGAACCGAAATAATAGTTACCATTCCTGAATCAGTGTCAGATGGCATTTTTTTTCACTAGGTATTTTTTTTTCTAAACGCGTTTTTTAACTTTTGGTTACTATGGGCTGTAGTTTGCTCTTTAGTCATCCCTGTGGTTATCCTAATCCAACGTTAAACTTCTGGAAGTGAACACTAGCAAAGGGAAAGGACTACACTGCATGGCAGTTTCCAAATTTCTGACTGTTTTCTCTTTAGTTACACTTTCATGGCAGGCATGTCTTTTTACACATTTTTAATAACTTTCTGTAAAAAAGCGTCTCTTTACCTTGTTTTTCACCATCTCCCATAGAATTAAGATACATAATTATAGCTATTATAATTTTTTTTCAAAGAAAATCTAAAACCAGTTACTGCATTTCAAAACAAATCCATAGAAATGTCAAAAATTTTTGCTCATATCATGTTTCTACTCTGGTACTAGTGATATTATTGTTAAAGATTTATATTGCTGGAATATTTGTTTTTTAGACCTGCTTGCCATTTTTTTCATATAATTTAATGCTTACCTTAAAGAGAGAAAAAAAAGCTTTATTAAGTTCGTCTATAAAACTAAAAATACACTGAATGATTAAATTAATTTTTTAATTGCCTTCATGATCTCCGTCTGCCACTCTAACTTTGAGTCATCTGGTACTTTATTCAGGTGAGGTAACAGTGATTGTAGAAAGCACCACTCCGGATCATGCTGGTCATCACTGGGTTTATAATTTTTTTTTTTCAATTGCTCACTGTTCCTTTAGGTCTGTTCGATCTCTAGACCCAGTCTTTGTTCTTTTATGAGTTTGATTTTGGCTTGTTGCGGCATATATTTGTTGCCTACTAGAAGCTTGGAAACTTGGGATATCTGTTTGAACGTTAATGAGAATTTCTTCACTAGGGGTAATAAAATCAGTATCCTTCACCTCATCATAGTTATATTTTTGGCTGCTAACTGCAGCATGTGAAACAACTTTATCAGGAGATTTGGCGAAAATACTTGTTGTATAGTTCAAGGGATTCTCACTAGAGATATCCGCTGCATACTCTGAATAAATTTCCACTGATCTTGATCAGTGTCCCCTGTTGTCTTATGGTTCCTTTCAATAATATGTTCAGAAAGGAAGTTCATTCTTTGTACAAGCTTTTGTTCTTCTGGCTTTAAGCTTACACTAGCACCAGATCCATTAGAGATCTCCCTTTTTTCTTTAGGGGGACATAGTAGTCTCTCAAGTTCCCTCATCTTTTTATAAGCTCATTAACTAGAAAAAAACACAATTATTATTAAATTTTTCAATTTTTAAACTTTAAACATACTCATTTTATAGCCTAATTTTTATTGCAGCTTATTCGTAAAAAATATTGAGGAGATTTTGTTAATTTTTCTCCTCAATAGCAAGAATTCCATTGCTGATTAATTCTATGGAGCAACAAAAAAAGAATTTTCTGGACCATAGAAAGTCAAGGAGCACTTAGAAAAGAAGTAAAATTTATTGCGCCTTAAATCAAATTTATTAAAACATGTACTTTACCTATACCCAATTACAAAACATTTGTTATTGTACTAACTGAATTAATATCATTTCTTTGTTATAACAATACTTCAATGCATAAATACTCAATAGACTGTACTGTATTTCTATTTGTTTATCAAAGTTGAGTGTCACTTAAAACCTGTTGGTCATGGGTAATAAAAAAAAACATGCATATCAGTGTCCTGATTAGAAGCTTTAAAATACAACACAATTTGTTGTGTTTGTCACTTCTTCATGAATGGAAGATCAAATTTTAAGGTTGCTTTGGGTTCAACTAAAGTTAGTCAAAATCAACTTTTACTTGAAGACAATATCCACACACAGGTGTTTGGAGAAATGACATTGTATTTACTATTCTCTTCTCTTTCTTTTCTCACATCACACATTACATACATCTAATGACCAAAAGTTAATTATTTACTTAGTTTTATATCAACTTTCCCAAAATATAGTTAAAACAGGCCCTACTGGGGTAGCTTACAAACAATCTTTAGTAGACAAAGAGGGGGTGAAATATGAAAAAAAGATTCTATAATCAATTTTGGCTTTGTATGTAGTCACTTGAAAAACCGAAAACTTACAACTCTTCTTATATCATGTTATTCATTGATACTGAGTTACAGTGCTTGTAGCATGATTTTTTTTTTTTTTTGTTTTTTTTTTTTTTTTTTTTTTTGATAAGAGCAAGACATATCTTTCTGTTTTTGTTTCTTAGCACTGTGTTTGGTAAAAGATTTGTAAATTGTTGTAGATTTGTTTTTAATTATTATATGTTTTTGCAATCAAAATGTACAATATTATCAAATAAAGTTTGATGAGTATGTGTAATTATATTATTTTCCGATTTAAAAGGGGTAAACTTGTCAAATAGATAGCGAGATTTATTCTTGGGCTGGCTGGGGTCAAAATTTATTTTTAATGCTGCAGCTTCCCATTCCTAATTTAAGTTTTACAAGTATCCTCACAAATAATACATTCTTCAATTGTTCAAGTTACTTTGTTTTGAAAATCAAGGAAATAAATTGCCTGGAACAAGTTTTAATCAGGCATGAAATTAGAGTGAATCACAATAAATGTCAAGGATTATGAAAAAAATTACAATAAATTTTAGTTTTATTAATTGAGTTTCTATGCAAAAAAAGGAAAAAAGCACATATGAGGATATCCACATTTCTTTTAGGCTCTGTGACATAAAGGTACACATTTTAATAGGTCCTGCATGCTTTACCAAACGAACTTTTATTAATTTCTTTGCAGTACTAAACACAAAAATGATGCCAACAGTAAGTGAAACAATGCAAGGATAGAGCAAAAAGACGCTGCTTTGCTCAGCATATCTGCAAATAAATAGAGGATAGGGGGAATATACTCTATCCTCCTTTAATTTGAAAACTTTGTTGTTAAGAAAGATAATCTAACTGTGTCGTTCAAATCTTTGTACTAAATGGTTTTATCCTTTATTTAAATTCTTACTAATGTTTGGTAGTTGATATATCTTTCTGTGTCAACAAATCCATATAAATATATTTCAACACCACAGAAAAAAATGCTGTAGCCTACTGCGAATACGCTGTCTGTTTTGAATTCCATAAATATAATTTTCATAAGTTGGAAATGTAAATAAAGTGTTGTTTTAAAAAAATAATTTAAAATATATAGCCTATTGCCTATGCTATAAACAAAACTTTGCAGATCATTTTTGCTTGTAATATTTATATACTTATTTCCAGTCAAAATTTAGGTCATGTTGTATAATTTTATCATTTTAAGAAAAAACAAATAGCCTTAAATAACCCATATTGAACCCAATCATGGGGAATGGCAGTACAATGCAAGGTAGCATTACAGATCAGCAGCTTTGTAGGAGAAAACGGCTTGATAAACTTTAAAAAATACCATTAGATTCCTTTTTTTATGCTCTTTTTATGTATCAAATTTGGGTTTCTGACAGTGCGCCTTATCTTCCCTAATGGTCCTGGATATATCCCTAAGGTAGCCCATCTAAAACTACTACATTGCCAAAGAAATTAACTTAAAGTCTTTATTTTTTCTCAATGATCCTAAATCTTTTTCATTTGAGAGGATGTTGTGAAACTATATCAAACTATATATTTAAATGTACCAAAGTAGGTTAGATCCTAATCTAAATTTATTCTTGCTTCAACCTCATAAAGAACATTCTAAATCCCGAGTTAAGTTACAAAACTAATCTCCTAGATATCATTTTAAATGATTAACTGTACCACAACAGGTTTTATTTTAACCCCAAACCCAAATAGAATTGAAAACAAAACTAGTAGTATTTATCAAAGCATAGCCTATCCTAGGCCTACAAATCAAGACAGTCTATACTTACTACTTTCTTTCCTGCTGAGGAGAATTTGGCTCAGACTTTCCAAATAATTTAGCTAAAATTGCTTGTCCTTGAAAACAGGGTCCTTTGAGCTGTATAAAATTTTCTAGCTTCTACAAACTCAAATATTTTATCATCTAAATTCCATTTTGCTTAAACGCAAACGTAAGAAGTTGAAATATTTTGAACTTCTTCCGTCAGAGCTCTAGCATTACGTTTTGACTTACGGATGCGTTGACGTAAGGTCTTACGGAGGGTTATGAGCCTTACGGAAGGCTTACGGAATTCAGTGTGAAGGGGAGAATGGAAAGCCAAAGTTCAATGTGAAGGAACCTTATCACTTCGGCCAATTTACCTCCCATATTTGCATAACAACCAACTGTCCAAAAATACCCATTCACTCTCATGCAAAACCTTCCAATAACCTATTTCAACCTACCACCTGTTACTAAACACCTGCTTGAGTCGAAACATACTCTAAATAAAAAAAAAAAATATAAGGAAGAGAAAAAATATCTCCAACAAGTTACATCAAAACATCATTCAAAATATCTTGATAAATTTTATTTTATTTATTTAAAAGTTCAATAATACTGAAAACTTAAGTTTTTTAAATTGTCAAGAAAGTTTTTTGGTGGAAAAACCTCTTACGATTAAGTTATGGCTAAGCATTTGACTACTACTTTTAAAATCGATATAATTCGTACAAGCTCTCACATATCTAAATAGTTGGGAATAATAAGCTGAATATGTGATATTTGAATGTATATTACTTTTAAGGAATGGGAAATTAACTATTTCATAATTGAAATCATCCATTTTATTATATATTTTAAAAACTAATTTATTGTTATGTGAAAAATTAATATCTAAATTTAGAAAATGGTCATAATTGCCTTTCCCATCGCTTGGTTCCAAACTTAACTCTGGTGGGTATATATTATTTGAAATCTCTAAAAATTCTGCACAATTTATCACCAGAAGGTCATCTAAATATCTTTTATTATTTGAAAGTGAATATTTTATATTACATGGGTTCTTTTTATCAATCATAAACTCATATTCTAAATGGCTCAAAAACAAGTCCGCTTTAAATGGACTAGCATTAGTCCCCATAGGGATTCCAATAATTTGCTTATGCAGATTACCATTAAACTTTATAAAAGTATTAAATAGAACAAATTCTAGTAAATCGTAAATCATGCCCAAGCTATAGCATCTTGAACTAGTAGTACTACTTAAGAAATTAGGGAAAGCATCTGATACGTTGCACCGTGATATTCGTTTTAATAAAATAGAAAATGTAGGTATACGGGGGAAGGTGCTAGAAATAATGAAATTGTACCTTTGTGGTTCTCAGACCGTGATGGATGTCGGCTGTCATTTGTCAAGCATAGATGACCTTGAAGATATCGGTGTCCCCCAAGGCTCTTTATTAGGCCACTTTTATTTTTAATGTGCATTAATGATTTTCCCCGATGCTTACTGGGGAATATTGGTTTTGTGATTCTATACGCTGACGATACAACTGTATCTGTTGAAGCGAAGGACTCGTCTACGTTGACTCAAATTTGATTTTAGCCACACATTTTGTTAACCAATGGATTGTTTTCAATTATTTAGTACCAAATTTTATAAAAACTGATTTTATTTGTTTTTACTCGTTAAAAACGTGATACTCAGAAAACTTCACACCCGGAGCTCCAAATTAGTGAGCATAAGATCCGTGAGGATTCGTGAGGAATTGCTACTTGGAAGTCTTTCTTGGCCCACTTCTGTCATTTCCAGTTCATATTTAGTATTTTTCTGTAAAACTTACACAAAATATAGGGTCTGTTAATCGTGTAAAACACAATTTTTTTCGTTTTTGGCTTTAGAAATAATTTATCACTCGTTGCTTGTATCTTCTTTCAATTACTGTATAATCATATGTCCAATCACCTTTTTGGACGCATATAAAATCACAAGTGATACTTCAAAATAAATCAGTGAGAATGCTTGCTTAGAATTCTGTAACATCGTCTATTAAAACTTAAAAATACATTTGAGACAGCAACAATTTATTTTTTTCTGAATATTTTAGACTTGAAACGCATGAGAAATATAAACATTACAAAATGGCATTTCAAATTACAAAACTGAAGTAATTATCTCTATGAGAGGCCTCTGATGATTTCACCGCTTTCTTCGGTTCTTGGGCATTTTAGAACGGGAAAGATATAGGTACTCAATTAGATATAAATTAGGCCTATCGTTAATCCCGAATAAATACAGGTAGAGAAAATGAATTGCGGCTGAGTCTCTTAGACATAATAAATATAGTTTGAAAAAGAAAATTATACATATTATTTATTAAGGTTTGATGATAAGCATACATGCATAGGCATAGCATATTATAGCATAAGTATTAAACTTTTAAGTATTTCTTTATTCTCTTTTATTTCCTTGTCTGTTTGCCCATGTTGGGGTTGCCTTCCGTGTACTACTTGCTCAGCATTTCTTTTCTTACCCAATATTTCCATTTCTAATTCCATGGTTTCGTTCTCGTATTTATTTACTTTATTGTTGTGTCAGAGGCTAATTCTTGTGTTTGCTAGGTCTAAAATTTACGAGCTCAGCTCTCCCTTAAGGGTGTATTATTGATATTTCATTGCAATGTTGTATCGTATTGGGTAAAAAAAATTCGTTCATACACACATAGATACTAATCAATTTAATATACTTATCGATACACACCAGATTTAAGAGCATTGTATTTCTTCGTTTCTTGGTTTTCCATTTTGAATGCCTAGCAATATCGAGAACCAAAAATAAGATTTTATGTCAAAGAAGCCCTTAAGAATTCTTCTTGGAAAGCAAGTTCTTTTGTTTTTATGAATTAAGAACATCTTGTATTTGAAAAGGGGGGTATTGTCTTTTCTAGTCAAATTTCTGTTTAATTATGAATTCAAATTTCATAGAAGTTAAACAGTTGGAACCAGATTCAAAATGAGATTCTTGTTTCCTGTTTGAAAATGGTGACCTGCGTTTACCCCCCCGGAAAATACACCCGCGAAAAATACCCCCCAGGAAATACCCCTCCCCCCCCCCCCCCCGTGGAAAATAAGGCTTTCCAAATTTGAGAATTTTATATTGAGGTTTCAAGCTCTAATTTTCAAAATGTGGAATTTCGCTTTTTTTTTTTTTTTTCTCGAGAAGAAGGATAGTTGATGCATGTTTATTTGTTTTTTTTTTCACAGGGGTGATTGTATCAAACCGAAGGTCCAAGATAATTGGGAGGGAGCTCATTCAAACGTGAATTTAAAGCTCCTTTTTAAATGACGATACAGATTGGGCCTGGGGAAAGTCTTGTTTTCTGGCTATTTTGGGGCACCAAAACTATGACTTTACCCCGAAGAGGAGAAATTTGCAATCAATTCAAAATTCTGAGGAGCTAATTGATTTAAAAGTATCAATAACTATATTTTAGGCTTTCCTGTTGTAAAAGAAGTAATCGCACGGTGGTAGTACTGCATTCAACCAGGTTGATTCGCTTTATTTGTAATAAAAATAGGCTACGTTTGGTGATCTGTAATTGCGTATCAGCTATAGTGAGGGGGGTGAGTCATTGTTTGGGTGGGGGTAGGGTAGATTCCTAAAAAAATTACATTTTAATGGACAAGCTGCCTTCTCTTTATGAGGGTTCAGATAAATGTTGAACGAGGTAGGGGGAGTAGGAATTAATTAAATTGTTTCTCTATTCAGCTAAAATGTTACATTCCCATATCTACCAGCATGCTGCTCCTTACTTTTAGTTGATTAACCTTTTTTGTATTGAAGCTTAGAGACAAACATTTTTTTTAAAGGCAATGGAAAAATATGTCAGTTAAAGTAAAAGTATGTAAAAATGAATAAGAGTTATTAACTACAAAAAAAATACACAAAACAATAGCCTACTTACAAAAACTAAGATATAAACTCCCAGCAATCCGTTCTGCTGAGCAATGCCGAAGTATTGGACGGATATTTTTTAACAATATCGACAGTTTTGAACTTGGTTATCAAACACCAAAATATTTAATGCCTTTAGACTCAACTGTTTATAGAAGTTGGGTAAAACACATTTTTTTCATGTTTTTTCCCTATTCTGGTCTTTTTCCGTTGGTTTCCTTATAATTACTTTATAGTCCCAAATTTCCAGGGGGGCCATGGCCCCCCTGCCCCTCCCCCCTTGCCAGCGCCCATGGCGATCATCATAAAACACTTGCATGACACACTTCATAAACCTAATAATAGTATTTAATACTTGGAAAAACGATCATTGAAAAAAAACCCACTTAAATGAAACATCACATTTACTTTATACTTTTTTTTTTTTTTTTTTTTTTTTTTTTTTTTTTTTTTTTTTTTTTTTTAGTTAACAAAATCTCCAGATAGTGTACCTCGCTATTCTTCTGTAATTTTGTAGTGGTTATATACCTAGAAAGAACTTTTTACTGACTTCAAACTGTCCAAATACTTTACCCCCCGGAAAATACCCCCCCCCCGTGGATTTATTATTTTCGACTATTTATTTTATTATTTATTAATTTTCGACTATGCTGAACTAAATGGCTATCTCAAAATTTTGATTGGGTGACTTTGGGGAAAAAATCAGCGTGGGAGGGGGCCAAGTTGCTCTCCCGTTTTTTTTGTCACCTAGAAAGGGCACTAGAACTTTTAATTTCAGTTCAAATGAGCCCTCTCACGATATTCTAGGACTACTGGATCGATACGATCACCCCTGGGAAAAAAACAAATAAATAAACAGGTATTCATGATCTTTCTTTTTGCAAAAAATACAAAACTCTTTATTTTTGCAGACAGGATCTTTGAACGTCTAAGCTACAGAGTTCTAATGCATTTTATATTATGGATTGATTTTCATTAAGATTCTACGACTGTCAGTGGGTGTTTCCACCCTTTTCCAAAAATAAGGTAAATTTTTTCATAATCTTAACTTTTGATGGGTAAGACTAAACTTTGTGAAGCTTATATATTTTAAATCGGCATAAAGATCCGATTCTTTCGATGTATCTACTGGTATCAAAATTCCGGTTTTTCGAGTTTCTGTTGCTATTGAGCCGGGTCGCTCCTTACTTACAGTTCGTTACCACGAACTGTTTTATCGCTGATCAAAGTTTATGTTATTTATGCCTTTCATTTATGTTATTTTACTGTGTTCATGGCCGTATATTTGGCTTTAAAATACATTTATTTGTCTATCTATCTAATATTCAGAATAATTGTACCAAACACATTTTGCATGCAGACCCGCTATGCTTACCCCCCCCCCCCCTTCTCTAATGTGCAAATCTATAGCGTAAATTTATTTCTAAATTAACTAAGAAACTAAAAAAAAAAACCGGCTTGTTCTCGAATTTTACACAGCGAAAACTTGAGTGAATGGTGCATAATACACAAGTTCCAAAATTCCATCCCCCTACGGAAATTAAAAAAATAAAGCTCTAATAAAATTCTGAACTTTGGAAAGCCTTGTTTTCCACGGGGGGGATTTTTTGCGAGGGGTATTTTCTGGGGGGTATTCGCCTAGAACCTTTGAAAAGAAAGAACAAATCAAATTAAGGTTGTTGTTCTTTTCCTGCGAAATCTTGAAACTTTCAGCCTGACTGGCAAACCTTGTACTATACTTAAGGTTTGTGTTCCTGATGCAAGTTTTCCACATGTTATTTTTCTGCAGACCTATGGTTTTAATGTTTCAGCGTAAGACGTAATTTTGCTATCATTTAATAGCTGAGATTCAGCCTTATGCATCTGCCAAGTTAACATTGTTGCATTATATATGTAACAAAGAACAGTTGCTGTGATTAGGGAAACATTTTTTGCGTATTGTATTTTCAGATTTTGATAAATTTAACAAATAGAGGATTAAATACTGAAGAAACCAAGACGAGTTAGTTGAGTTACTCCTACAGTATTGTCAAAATATCTTATTCTCTTTGAGAAATAAACCCGCTTGGCCTTGGTCTCGTTTATTCTATACAACTTTTATCTGGAACTTGTCGTACTTCCTGCTGTCAATTGGTATTACAGTTGAGCTTTGCAGAAACTCATGTAACTACGACGGCTTCGACTGTCTTATTATTTATTTTTTTTAGTCATAAAGCTTTTGACTGACTCTTGGCGTGATACAGGTAGAGCTTTACTCCATAGAAACCAGGACCGATACCAAAAACTTTTCATCACTTCTAAAATTCACCATTTAGTGTTTTCTCTGCTCAAGATCAAAGCAAAAACCACAATACTTTAACTTGTTTTCGGACCTAGTTTATCTGGTACTGGTCCCTCTTTTTAATGATTTCTGTTCTTTAGATGAAATATTGATAGACAAATGTTTCTAGGGATTAATCCGTCATTTTCGACCAGAATTGGAGAGAAGAATGCAAGAGTATGCTGAGAAACATGGACAGACAGAAGTCGCTATATCAAATTGAACTGAAAGATGCTAGCTAGTAATGTCTACCGTTTTAGAAGCGCTAATTCTATTTAAGCTTTACTGTGAATGTCAGTACGATCAAGTATGTCACATTATCTTTTGTGAAATTTTTGTTCTACGAAAAGTATTAGACTATTAAAAGGAGAGAACTCGATTTAACTTTGTTTCTTCACAGTTTGGCAGTATATTCGAGTTTCCCAGAAGCCAACTTGATTAACTTCACATTAATATTCTTTCATTCCCAGATCTTAGCATTATTGCACTTGATGGACTCATAACTTTGTATGTTAAGAAGTGAAATCTTTCTAAGTAGAGGTGCGTGTTCCAAAATAACATCAAAAGATTGTCTGTTGTGTGATCTTTTTTTTTTGGGGGGGGGGGGCTGATTTGATTTATTCTGTACTGAAATCTAGCTAAAAACATTGCTTGTGCTAAAAAAAAAAATAATATAAAAGAAAAAGAGCAAGGAAGAGAGTTTTCGCGAAAAATAGTTTTCTAGTTGTGCTAGGTCAATTAAACTAATAGATGGATTTGCGTTCCAAATTTGGTCTTCTTTGAATATATATCTAATTTGCCAAATTTCTTGATTTGGTTTGTGTAATTATTCTAGACCAAATATCGAAGCGGCCACATTTGCTTTTCTGTTTTAATATTCACTTTGGCTAGTCACCTGTTTGATAATTTGCAGGCTGAGCTGATGTTGGAATGTTGCGATTCCCTGTTAGGTCTCGTGCCTCAACCCAGTCTCAGTCGACTTGCATTATTATCACTTTAATATCGTTTCAATTAGTAGTATTCAGGCTTACCCAGTTTAATGCGTATGCATCTGGCTTCCTGAGAGGACAATTTTACACGGCTATTGCCTTGGAAGTGTCTATTCATAGCATTGCCGGATCTATGTTTTTTTTTTTCTCAGGGAGGGGGGACGTATATTTTGCCGACCACGCAGTCGATACTGTAAATGTTACAATTTTTTTTTTTTAGAGTGAAAGTTGAATGTGTTTCCTCGAAAAATAATAGTATTGATTTATTACATGTATGTTATTTATTAAGCGTGTTTTATCAACTCGTAGTTTATTTCCACTACTTTCCAAAGATGCATAATATTATTTATTTAAAATGAACTTTACTTTCTCAAATATAGCCTGTGACGTAAGCTTAGCTAAATGGTAGTGGGTTAGGCTAATATAATGTGAAGCGTAACCTTTATGAAGCATATATTTATATTGTACAATTACAATATAAAATATAACAATGTCCTTACTATATAAATAGAAATATCAAAATCGGAAAGTTTTTTTCTTTTCTTTTTTATTAATTCCATGTTCCTTTCAGGAATGAACAAACACCTTTTCGGAAATGCTGTTTTATTTGCTTTTAAACGCCACTTTTGTAGCTTGTTTTCAGCAAATCTGATTTAAGTTTTTTTTTTCCTTTTTTTTATCTCTAAAGTGAAGAAGAAACTTAGTACGGGTGCATATCCCTGTTGGTTGTCAAAACGGGTACAGGCTTGTGTTTCTACTCGCGGTATAGTTTATGTTCCATTTTTACCAATTCACCAATTTGCCTTAAACTTTTGATCTTAATTTGTATGTGCAAATTTAAGAGTCAGGTTGGGACTGGCCATAAATGTTGAAACAAGAGTCAAAAGGCGTCTACATCTTAAAACGCATATACACAAAGTACAGGGAACAGAACCTGCCTTGTCTTAATTCATGTATGAGATGATTAAAAGCGTCTATGGTCATACCCGCCTCTTCTTAACAGTCTTAAGCGGGGCTCCCACGGCGTCAATAAAGTTAATAAAGCTGTCCGTAAGGTTAATAAGCCGTTTTCCTCTTATAACTTTATTGACTTTATGGTTGTCGGAAAGAAGCTAAACTTTATTTAACTTTTTCCATAAGTTCCGGAAAGTTTTGCCAATAGGAGAAGACCTTTAGGAAATATCAATTCAGATAAAAGAAACTAATTAGATAGCAAGTCTTAAACTTTTTTCTCTAATCTGAGGAACATTATAGCAGAAGGACTTGCTTATTTTCCCAGTGAGAAAAAAACCTTTAATATAAAGTTCCTTACAAAGAGAATATAGGAACAGAGTTTGTGTTGAAAATGCATTCAAGGAAATAAGTGAAGTAATGTGTCAAGAATTGGGTCCTCATTTTTATCTGTGAGCCTTCTTTTTAAATTTTAAAGTAAAAACAACATCTAACTTAAGACTAACTTATTAAATTGAAAAAGTTATCAAAAACTAATGTCAGATATATTCAAGAATGAACGTGTGAATAATTCAAATTAATTGCTTCAAAAATTTTCCATAAAGTCAGTAAGGTAAAATTCATGTGTGAGCGCGACGAACTTTACGGTATGTAACTTTGCGGAATACTTTATTGACTTTATTGACGCCGTGGGAGCCCCGCTTTACTGCCTCTCTTTTCCTGTCTTTATTATTTTCCTGCTTATTGTCTCTCTTTTCCTTACAAGACATTTTGAAAAGACCATCTGCCATTTAAGACTAGCCACTACATCAATTAAGGCGGGTTTTTAGCTGTTAGAATAACTTTTATCCGTTATTTCGAAATTTTTTCAACATGGAGCAGTGACGTAAGTATGACTTAATGCAACGAAATAAAAGGTGTCGTGTCATTATGCACGTATGCTGAAATCTATTCCATTGAGGTGTGGTTTGTCGAAACCGCTAAATTAGGCAACATAGAAACGAACATGGTTAAACTCGCAGAAACTGCAGTTGGAGGGTAGATTATGACTAAAGGCATTTTTTCTAGTATTGTCATTAGGGAAAAAAAAGAGCTCCGCCTGTAAATTTTGAAAAACACCGTTTTTGTTTGTTCATTAAAAAAACGAAAAAATATTTGCCTCCCTACATTTCATGAACTGTTGCCCCCTGGGAACTCTTAAAATTATTAACAGGGGGATTTACCTAGGCTACCTACCTAGCTGGGTAGTAGACAACCGTTGATGCCTCACCCACGCCCATTACATCGCTCTATTATCCCAATGAACAAACAAACCCTTAAAGCAAAACAGGAGGGAAAGTCTAGATCAATGGTTCCCAACCGATTTTGGGCCATGTCCCACCTAGGCATTTCTGAAATCCCGATCCCCCCTCGTGATATTAAAATTTGGTTATTTCAAATTTTAATTGCATTCACCTGAAGGAAGCTTAAAAGGACATTAACTTGGTATAAGTATCGCTCAGGACAGGGGCCCCAACACTTGGTATCTTTTTTTCCGGTCGTCCGATATACATACTTTATACTAGTTAAAAAATGTTGTCTGAATACAACGCCTTTTATACAATGTATGTCACTGCAATACTATCATGTATTATTTTTTTTTGTTTTTTGCTCTTTAAATGCATATGAATGTGCCGCCATTCCCATTCAAATGTTTTTATTATCAAAGCTAAGGCTCTAAAGTACAGTCACCCCAAAGTTGGACGTCCTGCCGATGACCCGTCAAAGTAATGTCATGTCTTACCGGTGGGGCGTGAGCCTTATGTTGGAAATCACAGGTCTAGATGCTACTAAAAACTTTTCTCGGGAAGGTCTTTTTATAATTTTACGCTTTAGCTTGTTTTGCTGCCTCCCGGGCGTGCCGCTCAGGGCGCTTGCCCCCTTCTGCTCCCTTAGATCCAGGTCTGATTCATAGTGTAATTCATTCATTCACTCTTCTAATATTTCTCCTCTTGATTCCTTAATCTTGTTGTATTATTCACTTAATTAAAAAAAAGACTATACAAAAGATTTTTTTCAAAAACAAATGAAGGACAATATTAAACTCTAAAAGAAGCAAGAATAAAATATATAATAAGTCAAACATAAAACGAATAGAATTTTCATTTATATAAAATTTACAGGAATAGTAATTTATATCACAAAGGTAATAAAAATTGTTATACCTAATAGCGAATTATTTGGAAGAGTTTAGTTTGATTTCACTTTAACACCCACCTTAAAAAAGAACAGATAGTGAAACAGTTGATTAACACTATCTAAAAAATTAAAAAAAAAAAAAATCCCAGCAAAATAATGAATAGCAATATTAAAAAGAATAAAAATTACCATAAATAAAACCAGAAACGAATAGAAAGCACACCCAACAATGAAGTCGAGCTCAAAATGAAGAGAATTAACGATGAAGAAGTGTGCCATCAACTCCCTTCCCGCCCCTCCTAAAGCCTAGACTGTCATTTTTGCTTAGATTATTTAACTTGAAAGTTTTAGGAAGCCAACTAGTTTGCCATACATTTTGAAAGAATGGATGCAAAAACAAATAAAGACATTGATAAAAATGAGCCCCATATTTGACTAGGAGGTAAAAGCCAAAGCCAAACTCGTTATATACGGATCCGAAAACGGTTTATTTCCTGGAAGTTTGAGGAGTGTTTTTACCTTTTACACGCTATATAATAAAAGAAGAGAGTTGATCTGAATATATTTTGTTTTCAGCAAGCGAAAATGACACTTAGCTTTTAGGGAGATGGAATTAAAGGGAAGAAAATATTATTGAAATTAGTGATGGAAGGGGATAATAAAAATAATTTGGTGTTCACAAATATACTGGTATAAAAAACAACCGAAATCAAATTGACTTGCGAGATCATTCAGGAGTTTTGAGGGAAGTGGCAAAATCAAACTTATTCTAGCCTTTAAGGGTGGTACCACCGCAATAACTTGTGGTAATTCCTGTTAATTTTAAGTTTTGGCTCATAGTGTCACATAGTTCTACTCATTTGGGTGCCAGCTCTTCGTTCATTTTAATTTTTGTCTGTTTTGGGTTTAACCTCTTATATGAGATAATTTCTTTTTGTTCTAGTTTTTAATATCTGTTTTATTCTTGTTTTAACTTCTTCTTTTTACTAATGCTGGTTAATAAGTTTCATTAACGCGAAAAGTTAATGTTCATTTAATATTAGTGGCATTATGGTAGTAGTTTTGGTTGTAGCAGTGCAGGTAGTGTTAGTATTTCTACATGTAGTCGGAGTAGTCAGCGTTAGAGTAATAGTGATATTAGTAGCGGTACAAGGGTTGGACACTTTTGAAGTTCAAGGCGAAGGTGTGTGTTGAAGTGGGTACATGCTGAAGGGCCCCATTTTGGACCCTTCGGTCATGCAGCTTAATAATTCTGGCGTGACTTTGGTTTTAAAAAGGTATATGTCCATTTTTCAACTGAAATGTATGTATGAATCCTCTGTTTCAGATGAACGATTTATTTTATTTGGGGCGCATAATTTGAACAACAACTCAACATTGCAGAGGGTTAACACTAAATTTGAAACAGGCAGTGAATTTATTCAGATTTTGGAATTCTACATTGTAATATTAGCCTCAGATTCTTAGTTAACATCCTCAAAACCAGAAAAGAACAATCAATTTGGTAAAAATCAAACATTATGGATTATTTACGACCAATAAGCTTTGATCTTGGACTCATTTTTTCGTGGCTGAATCAGCAACCTTAGAAATCCTTAAACACCAAATTCCGTAAAAATCAAACATAATTTGGGAAATATACAGTAAAGATGTTGCGATTTCGGAATTACTTTTTGCAATATTAGTCTCAGTTTTGTGATCAGCAATCTTGCAAAAAATCTAATGGGGATGGAATACAGGCATGCTTGACTCTTGATTGGGCACCGAACCAACTACTTACCTCTCTTTCTACCTTAACTAGGGCATTATTATCCTTGTACACAGCTCTAATCATTATAGTGTATGCATCTTTTACATTCTACATGTTTTATCCTTTACTAAAGCTTTTCTGCCAGCTGAACTACCAAGAATTACCAGCTGAAGTACCAAGTGAAGTACGTAGCAAAGGTGTTTCGATTTTGGACATACTTGCTGCAATATTAGCCTCAGCTTTATAATCAGCAACCTTGAAAATTCTTAAATGCCAGGCGAAGTATATGTTGTTGTTTGGAGTTTGACGCGCTAGACCAATAGGTCATATGCGTTCGTATCTCTCGATTGTTCTGTGCCTTCAGTAATCACTAGATTGCTTGAAGTATATGGTAAAGGTGTTTCGCTTTCGGACATATTTGTCCGAAAGCGAAACACCTTTTACTAGCCTCAGCTTTGTAATGTTTTACTAGCCTCAGCTGAGGCATACTAGCCTCAGCTTTGTAATGAAAAACCTAAAAAATTCAAAAAACCAGTTTTGGTGAAAATTAAGCCCTCCTTAATGTGTTTTGAATCTAGCCTTGTAAATAATCGTGAAGAAGACACCATTTTATATTTCTATATCCTCTTTAATGCTACAGCTTTTCCTCGATGAAATCAATAGTTTGTATAAGGACCATACACAAATTAATGGCTCCTGAAAAGATAATCAGTCAGGATCAGGTTTTGGCATACCAAATTGGCCTTTTAATGCATAACAGAGAAGTTGTGTGAGTTTTATGAGGTGAACTCAGATCTATCAAAACACCCCTAGAAACCTTAGCAAGGAGTCCTCCTTGACAAAAGATGTGTGTAATATTACTGACTCCAAACCGAAATCACAGTTGATTAAAAAAAATAGAGTGATTTTGGATTATCAGGGGTGCCATCAGTATTCCTGTGGCACAAACTATGATTCTAATGAGAATAGCTATAGACTTGTAACTCTAGCTTACTCTTTTAGCCTAAAGTCGCCTGGAGAAACTCGGAATCGCACCTTGTTGCTATAGATAGATCTGATGTAGGTTAGTAAATCGCCCCACGTTGCCACACTTGGAAACGGGTTGGAGAAGGGGCATACACCACGGGTATAATTGAGCGAGAATTATACCTGAAGGTGAAACCACCTTAACCTACGATGTCGTACTTCTGGGTACCCTCCCGCCAAGGTGGACCCAACTCAACTTGGGAGGTTAATACTCCCAGAGAAACATACCAGGTATAAATCTTATGACATTCAACGCTCTAGCCTGAAATTAGGGAGAAGTTATACTCAGCAATGCAAATAGAGAAATATAATTATTGATCAATGTACTATAGTAAACAAAAATTAAAGTCCTATTTTCAAGAGTTTGCACTGGAGGGATTATTATTTTGGCGGACCAATCGTGGACAAGAAGATAGCCCCCCTACTAATCAAATGTAGAAAATATCCGCCTTTCACCCTCTCATAGTTAAATTCATTCTAAACGACGAAAAATCTGACTAGACTCAGAGGATGATTCATAGTCAGGTGCCATTTTTGGACTGTAATCTAATTAACTTATCGCGTCAAAAAGACGTAAGAAAGTTTATAATAATTTGGTAAAGAAAAGGGGGGATATGAAAAGAACAAGAGAGCATTTATATAATAAACAGTCGGGTCCACAGCCCCAACACGACCCCACTAAGATAAATAGCTGCCATGACGTCCCACTGATCAGAACATACAGTCAAACTCCGGAATACCAAACTTTATAAATATTATCCTCTTCT
Source organism: Artemia sp. Qi Xiang Cuo (assembly GCF_049724085.1). Lineage (NCBI taxonomy): Eukaryota > Metazoa > Arthropoda > Branchiopoda > Anostraca > Artemiidae > Artemia > Artemia sp. Qi Xiang Cuo. The sequence goes on along the minus strand of NC_142798.1, from coordinate 45,894,974 downwards.
CAATTTTGTCCAATGTCCGAATCTCGGGCTACCAAATCCGCTCGGTAAAGTTTGGCCAAGCCTGGATCCACTACTATGCAACGTATCTCCAGTATTCAGCCATTGCAATAATGGCTTTCCCACCCCCAACATGTAGATAATCTTAGACGAAGACATAGGGACTACTCGGAAAGATGTAGAAACTTTATGTGCTTGTCGAATCTCTTTGAAGTTTCAGCATGTCTTGGTCACGCAGGTATCGTAGGCATCAAATTGCTGATAAGGAAGCTCCAAGTGCCATTGCAAATCCTTTGTACTCAAAATAAGTTCTGTAAATGTTTGAGAGCAAACGTAAAACGCTCCTTTGCCTTCAAATATGAATATCCGTTCAGAAGCCATTAATCTACAATATTGTATTTTCGGCTGATGTTTACTTCAGCTGTTCTAAAAAAGGAGCTTTACCAATTAACAAAGCTCTATTAAAACTGTAAAGGTTGTGCTCGACCATGGAAGAATCTCTTCAGCACATCTCATTCTAATAGGCCCACTTTTAGGCTTATTAATCTGCTAAGATGTTTTGACAGAAAATGAGTTTTAAGAAGCCACATTTCAACGATTTACATATTAATTTATGGTAGACATATATTTGATATGCTTTGGAACCTGCTCAAAATTAAAAAGCATTTCAATTAATACATCTATGACATCAACAGAGCAGCTCTGGAAAAATCAGTGGTATTTTTCGAAGATGTTCACCCTCCTTAAGTCTGTAATGACTGAACTAGAGGCATTTTTCTGCCGTCGCATTGTTAGCTAACAGCTTTTTTTGGTATGATGGAAACAGCATTATTAGCTAAAAAAAAGAATTGTTAGCTATCAATTCGCGGAGACATATTACTTAGGCAGGAAGTTCGAAAAAAAATATAAGCTTTGAAATATTGCAGTGGGTCATCTCGAAAGTTTCAAAGATTGTTACTGGGCCAAGAGGACCTGGAGACTTCGACAGACTCTTGTTTATTCATTGGGAAAGCCAGAAAAGGCAAAGAGGTTTTGTTGCTGATTGGCCAGAAACTCGCATGCGCAAATGCCTAAACCAAGGACTATTACTTCAAAATAAGATTCAATTGGGGGCATAAGCCAGCCGGAAATGACCATACAGACTTTTTTTCGTTTGGTTTGAAACTTATATACTTTAGTCCCTGGGCGAAGGTTACCCCAATGCAGAAATAACCATTCTATAAGAAATTGGATGTATCAATTTATGACAGCAGAAAATCAGCCTAAAACATTTGTTCTCTGATTAACTTGAAACTTATAGCCGTAAATCCTTGTGCAAACGAGGCCAAAATGCAGAAGAAACAACTTGAAGCGTTCACGGTCTCGAGAAATTCTTTAATAGTTACAAATAAGCATAAACATTTTGCGAGCGTGAAGAGCGAAAATTGATTACAGTAATTACCATAGACACGTTACAGAAAAAAAAAACTTTTAATGCCTTTATTGCAAAATCCATTAGAATTAAGAATGTCCTGCTAACAGGAATAATTTTGATACTATGAGAATCATGAAACAGTTCACTAGACAAGGACAACTTCTATGGGGTAACCACCCCACACTTTCACTTTAGGCTTTAAAATGTTTATTTTTTTAGCCACGGGAAACTTTTCGAGCTTTTATTGCATTTGGAAATAAAACAGGTTTTCTTTATGTTTTTATTTTTAAAATAAAATTTTGTGATTTAATTTACATTTCTTACAAACTTGTACAACTTATGCCTAACTGAATTCTGGATCAAAAAGATTTTGAAGATACGGCGGTGAATTGCTCTCTTATCGAACATGTCTGAAGGGCAATATTTTGTTTCCAGTTCTATTTAGTGAAAAAAAAAACATTTGTCAAAATCTAGAGCGGGCAATTTTGTTATTTTTCGATTGTTTTGAATGAAAATGCTAAAAAGCACAATTTTCTAAATCTAAGGGTGGTGGGGCGTGGGATTAAAAATTTTACGGGAGCAATTCTCTCTTTCCCTCAATTGACGCCCCTGTCCCAAACCCTTTTTCTTATCTGTTTTCTTTTGAAGCTCTTTTTTTAAATCCCTGTATCTTTTTTCAAAAATATCTAAATTTGTATGTTTGATGGTCCTATTTTTATATTTTGGGATAAGTGATAACAAATAAATTATCGATAGTAATTGTTCCTTAGTCAGTATTTATATTTTCACAAGCTAACAGGAAATCGGTTTGAAAAAACGAAAGGAAAAATCTTAGTATAAACACTGTCAGACAGTGTTGTCAATCGGGGGAGGAGAGGCAGGGGGCCTGTGCATCCTAGATTTTTTTAAATTCTTTATTTTGGCGTTTTCATCGAAAAATTCGAAAAGATGACCATGTTGCCCCCTCCCCCACCACTAGATATTGGATAAAACACCACCCTCCTAAATTTTTGTTAATTGATGCCACTGCTGGAAGAGTATTATTTTGAAACTGCATCCTTATATTTCTTTTTGCAATCCAATATATACGCTAATATGCCAGTTAGTTATTTTCATATGTTATTGCATTTAGCTTTGGGGAGTTTTATTTGTAATATTAGTCTCAGATTTATAACCAGTGAGTTAAGAAATTGCTTGACCCAAATTGAGAAGCCGATTGTTAACAAATGCAGAATACTATTTAATGGTTTTTGATGCTCGAACTGCAATTCCAGCCTCTTATTTTTAGATAAGTGACTTCTAAAGTCCTCAAATACCACCTTCGGTTAATTATGGTACCACTTTTGAAATATGTATTTAATTGCTCAGTTTTAATTTTAAGTTGTAAATTTATGCATCTTATACAACTATACAAGTTATAAGCTTATCCAATAAGATAATATACACAGCTTGAAATTGGCTTTAGCAAAACTGAAAAAGGACATTTTACTAACCATCGACAAATTTAGATCGGCATAGCCTGACTTAGTATTGGTTACGCTTAGTTTATTCACGTAGCCTACTAGGCTAGCCTATCTTTCTTTGAAGATAGTTGTAGGAAAGCAGCAAAAGAATTTGCCAACTGAAAGAACAATTAGCAGTCACGGGCTCTTTATGAATGTTGAAGGTGCAGACACTAGTTCTCTGCTGCATGTATCTGATTTTTGAATATTATAGTGAAAATTCTCCAAACATTTTCACCAAAAACGATTGGATTTTAAGACAAATCTCCAACAATAGCTTTCTTCCTTTTTTGCAAATCGACATGCTAAGATTTTACTCTTTTGACGGAACACGATTTTAACAAAAATTGAGGATTCTGGTCTTTCTTTTTAGGCCGTTTTTTCGCAAACATCTTTCTTTGTTCTACCCTGATCAGTAGTCTAAGGACTCTGATGATGCTGCCATAGAAGTTCTCTTTATAATGTTCTATTTGGTAGAAATATTTAATGTTTTGCGAAAATCAGTGAGCTGTAAGTTCTTTGAACTTAGATGAAGCAAAAATGATAGTCTGAGCAGAAAGAAGTAAGATCTTAGTACTTTGATGAAAAAAATGGGGTTAATGTTAGCTCATAACAGTAGAAAGGGAGGTGCTACTCCGAACCCTCACCCCTGCTGCCACCTACAACTTTTTTTAACATCAAATATGGGCATAGAGTCCCTAGGGAGAACACGTGGTTAATGGGGTCAATGACCTAAATTTCCAAAGGTGTCGATGTTATTGACTCGTGTCCCTCACCCCTGCTGCCACCTACAACTTTTTTTAACATCAAATATGGGCATAGCCTCCCTAGGGAGAAAACGTGGTTAATGGGGTCAATGACCTAAATTTCCAAAGGTGTCGATGTTATTGACTCGTGTCCCTCACCCCTGCTGCCACCTACAACTTTTTTTAACACCAAATATAGGCATAGAGTCCCTAGGGGAAAGGGATTTCTGAGGAATTGATTGCGTAATCGATTGGGAATTTGGAACACCTGTGCTGTCAGTCATTAATCAAATTGTTTCCAGGCAAAGTTTAATAATGTCTGACAGGTACTGTCAACATTTCTCCAGGAATAGATCCAAGTCATTAATGTCTTTGCCTCGGAAACAACTCTTTTGGTCGAACTCCAAAAGATATTAATAACCAAACGCCATGGAAACAATTCTCCAAGAAACATCTTATCGATGAATTGTTTTAGCGCGGGAATCAGGTTTCTTTGTAATTTGAAATGCGTCAGCGCAGAGATGCCAAAACAAAAGGAACACGCTGAAATTACGTTTAGGGATTATTTGGGCGAAACTGTTTTAGACAGGTTATGGAATTATTTCGGCGAAACAGTTAGAGACATTTTAAAAGATGATTTTAGAAGAGAATTTAAGGGTGAAACTCTGTGGTCGTTATAATACACAAGTTGTATTTTAACAGTGTCGTGAGGTCCCCTACCCCAACCCCAATGGGTTCCGATCCCCCTACCCCAACCCAAAAGGGTTCCAATCCCCCTACCCCAACCCCGAAGGAAGCCCCGGTCCTCAAAGGTCCCCCAAGCTCCCAAAGGGCCCCCGGATCCCCAAACGCCCTCCCCGGGCCCCCCAAAGGCCCTCCCCCCGGTCCTCAAAGGTCCCCCAGGCTCCCAAAGGGCCCCCGGACCCCCAAAGGCCCTCCCCGGGCCCCCCAGGCCCTCACCAGGCTCCCAAAGGGCCCCCGGACCCCCAAAGGCCCTCCCCGGGCCCCCCAGGCCCTCACCAGGTCCCCAAAGGACCACCCGGCCCTAAAGGCCCCCCCAGACCCCCAAAGGACCCCCCAGGCCCCAAAGGCCCCCTCCCCCCCTTGGCCCCCAAAGGGTCTACCCTCCCCCTCCCCCCTCCTCACCTTCCCCTCCCCACCCCTTCTCCCCCTCCCCTCCTCCCCCTCCCCTCCCCTTCCCTCCCCCATTTTTTAATATTTTATGATACTGACTAAGTTTTAGTTAAGAGTTTCGAGTTTTAGCTTAGAGTCTTAGCTTAGAGTTTTTTGTTAGAGTTCTAGTTTAGTTTAATCTTAGTTAAGAGTTTGATGTTTTACCTTTGAGTTTCAGTTACAGTTCTAGTTTAGTTTAGTTTTAGTTAAGAGTTTGGTGTTTTACCTTAGAGTCTTAGCTTAGAGTTTTATTTTAGTTTAGTTTTACTTAATAGTTTAGAGTTTTAGCTTAGATTCTTAGCTTAGTGTTTTTGTTAGAGTTCTAGTTTAGTTTAAATATAGTTAAGAGTTTAGAGTTTTTAGCTTATAGTCTTAGCTTAAAGTTTTAGTTTGGTTTAGTTTTAGTTAAGAGTTTTTTTTAGCTTATATTCTTAGCTTATAGTTTTTGTTAGAGTTATAGTTTAGTTTAGTTTTAGTTAAGAGTTTAGAGTTTTTATCTTAGAGTCTTAGCTTAGAGTTTTATTCAGAGTTCTAATTTAGTTTAGTTTAGTTACAGTTCAGAATTTAGAGTTTTATCTTAGAGTCTTAGCTTAGAGTTTTTGTTAGAGTTGAAGCTTAGTTTAATTTTAGTTAAGAATTTAATGTTTTACCTTTGAGTTTCAGTTAGAATTCTAGTTTAGTTTAATTTTAGCTAAGAGTTTAGAGTTTTTATATTATATTCACATTAATTTTTTATTTTTTTTTATTTTTTTTTAAATGTTAATAGTTTTTTTTTGCTTATAGTCTTAGCTTAGAGTTTTTGTTATAGTTTTAGTTTAGTTTAGTTTTAGTTAAGAGTTTAGAGTTTTTAGCTTAGAGTCTTAGCATAGTTTTATTCAGAGTTCTAGTTTAGTTTAGTTACAGTTCAGAATTTAGAGTTTTAGCTTAGACTCATAGCTTATAATTTTACTTAAAGTTGTAGTTTGGTGAGTCTTATCTCAGAGTTTTTGTTAGAGTTCTAGTTTAGTTTAGTTTTAGTTAAGAGTTTAGAGTTTTTAGCTTAGAATGTTAGTTTAGAGTTTTTTGTTGAATTTCCATTTGATTTTAGAGTTTTATATTGGAAGTAGTGTTTTAATTAGTATTCTTGTTTTAGTTTACCTTTAGTTGAGAGTTTAGAGTCTTAGATGAGTCTTAACATATAGTATTTGTAATATTTCTATTTTGTTTTAGTTATATTTATTTTTTGTTGGAGTTATAGTTTAGTTTAGTTTTAGTTAAGAGTTTAGAGTTTTTAGCTTAGAGTCTTAGTTTAGAGTTTTTTGTTGAAGTTCTAGTTTAGTTTATAGTTTTATCTTATACTTATAGTTTTAATTAGAGTTCTAGTTTAGTTTAGTTTTAGTTAAGAGTTTAGAGTCTTAGCTTAGAGTTTTTGTTAGAGTTCTAGTTTAGTTTTAGTTAAGAGTTTTTAGCTTAGAGTCTTAGCATAGAGTTTTTGTTAGAGTTCTAGTTTAGTATAGTTTTAGTTAAGAGTTTGGAGTTTTAGCTTAGAGTCTTATCTCAGAGTTTTTTTTAGAGTTCTAGTTTAGTTTATCTTTAGTTAAGAATTAAGAGTTTTTAGCTTAGAGTCTTAGTTTAGAGTTTTTTGTTGAAGTTCTATTTTAGTTTAGAGTTTTAGCTTAGACTTAGAGTTTTAATTAGAGTTCTAGTTTAGTTTAGTTTTAGTTAAGAGTTTAGAGTTTTAGCTTAGAGTCTTAGCTTAGAGTTTTTGTTAGAGTTCTAGTTTAGTTTCGTTTTAGTTAAGAGTTTGGTGTTTTACCTTAGAGTCATATCTTAGAGTTTTAGTTAGAGTTCTAGTTTAGTTCAGTTTTAGTTAAGAGTTTAGAGTTTTTAGCTTAGAGTCTTAGCTTAGAGTTTTTGTTGAAGTTCTAGTTTAGTTATAGTTAATAGTTTAGAGTTTTAGCTTAGAGTCTTAGCTTAGAGTTTTTGTTAGAGTTGAAGTTTAGTTTAGTAATAGTTGAGAGTTTAGAGTTTTAGCTTATAGTTTTAGCTTAGAGTTTTTGTTAGAGTTTTAGTTTAGTTTAGTTATAGTTAATAGTTTTGAGTTTTTAGATTCGAGTCTTAGCTTAGAGTTTTTGTTAAAGTTATAGTTTCTTTTAGTTATAGTTAAGAGCTTAGAGTTTTTAGCTTAGAGACTTAGCTTAGAGTTTTTGTTGAAGTTTTAGTTTAGTTTTAGTTAATAGTTTAGAGTTTTAGCTTAGAGTCTTAGCTTAGAGTTTTTGTTAGACTTGAAGTTTAGTTTAGTAATAGTTAAGAGTTTAGAGTTTTAGCTTAGAGTCCTAGCTTAGAGGTTTTATTATAGTTCTAGTTTAGTATAGATATAGTTAAGAGTTTCGAGTTTTGTCCTAGTGTCCTATATTTGAATTTTTGTTTAGTTTAGTTTTTGTTTTAAGCCGAGTGTTTTTTTAGATGCGAATTTCCTCATGGAGTTTTTGTTAGAGGTCTAGTTTAGTTTACTTTTATTTTATGGTTCGGTGTTTTTAACTATATACATAGAATAGAGTTTTAGTTATATTTCTAGTTTAGTTTAGTTTTATTAAAAATTTTATAATTTTATATTATATTCTTAGCTTATAGTTTTTTTTAGAGTTCTATTTTAGATTATTTTTATTTAAGAGTTTAGAGTTTTTAGATTGTATTCTTAGCTTAGACTTTTTGTTTAATCTCTAGTTTATTTTATTTCTATTTAATATTTTAGATTTTTAGCTTATAGTCTTATCTTAGAGTTTTTCTTAGAGTTTTAGTTTAGTTTAGTTATAGTTAAGATTTTAGAGTTTTAGATTAGAGTCTTAGCTTAGAGTTATAGTTAGAGTTGAAGTTTAGTTTAGTAATAGTTAAGAGTTTAGAGTTTTAGCATAGAATCTTAGTTCAGAGTCTTTGTTGAATTAGAAGTTTAGTTTAGTAAAAGTTAAAGGTTTAGAGTTTTTAGCTCAGAGTCTTAGCTTAGAGTTTTAATTAGAGTTCTAGTTTAGTATAGGTTTAGCTAAGAGTTCAGAGTTTTACATCATATTCTTAGATTAGAGTTTTTGTTGAAGTTCTAATTTAGTTTAGTTAAGTTTAGAGTTCTACTATAGAGTCTTAGCTTAGAGTTTTACTTAGAGTTGAAGTTTAGTTTAGTTATAGTTAAGGGTTTAGAGTTTTAGCTTGGAGTCTTAGCTTAGAGTTTTAGTTAGAGTTCTAGATTAGTTCAGGTGAGGTTAGGAGTTTAGAGTTTTACCTTAAAGTCTTAGCTTAGAGTTTTAGTTAGATTTCTAGTTTAGTTTAGTTTTAGTTAAGAGTTTAGAGTTTTACCTTAAAGTCTCAGATTAGAGTTTTAGTTAGGGTTGAAGTTTCGTTTAGTTTAGTTATAATTAAGAGTTTATAGTTTTAGCTTAGAGTCTTAGCGCAAAGTTTTAGTTAGAGTTATTGTTTAGTTTAGTTTTAGTTAAGAGTTATAGCTTAGAGGTTTAGCCTAGAATCTTAGCTTAGAGATTTAGTTAGAGTTGAAGTTTAGTCTAAACTAGCATAACCACAAAATTCCACAAAATTGCATAGAAATACCAAAACCATAGGTTAGATTAGGTTAGGTTAGGTTAGAGGTTAGGTTTCTCCGCGTTTAAGTTAGGTTAGCTTATCATGAGCGCTCATGATAAGCTAACCTAATCTAACCTAACTTAAACATGGAGAAACCTAACCTCTAACCTAACCTAACGTAATCTAACCTATGGTTTTGGTATTTCCATGCAATTTTATGGAATTTTGTGGTTATGCTAGTTTAGACTAAACTTCAACTCTAACTAAATCTCTAAGCTAAGACTCTAAGCTAAACCTCTAAGCTATAACTCATAACTAAAACTAAACTAAACAATAACTCTAACTAAAACTTTAAGCTAAGACTCTAAGCTAAAACTATAAACTCTTAACTATAACTAAACTAAACGAAACTTCAACCCTAACTAAAACTCTAATCTGAGACTTTAAGGTAAAACTCTAAACTCTTAACTAAAACTAAACTAAACTAGAAATCTAACTAAAACTCTAATCTAAGACTTTAAGGTAAAACTCTAAACTCCTAACCTCACCTGAACTAAGCTAGAACTCTAACTAAAACTCTAAGCTAAGACTCCAAGCTAAAACTCTAAACCATTAACTATAACTAAACTAACCTTCAACTCTAAGAAAAACTCTAAGCTAAGACTCTATAGTAGAACTCTAAACTCAACTAAACTAGAACTTCAACAAAAACTCTAAGCTAAGAATCTAAGATAAAACTCTAAACTATTAACTAAACCTATACTAAACTAGAACTCTAAGTAAAACTCTAAGCTAAGACTCTAAGCTAAAAACTCTAAATCCTTAACTATTACTAAACTCAACTTCAACTTCAACAAAAACTCTGAGCTATGACTCTAAGCTAAAAATTCTAAATTCTTAACTATAACTAAACTAAACTTCAACTCTAACTATAACTCTAAGCTAAGACTCTAAGCTAAAACTCCAAACTCTTAACTAAAACTAAACTAAACTAAAACTCTAACAAAAGCTCTAAGCTAAGACTCTAAGCTAAAAATAAAAACTCTTAACTAAAACTAAAATAAAATATATCTAAAAAAAAAACTATAAGCTAATACTCTAAGCTAAAAAATCTAAACTCTTAAATAAAACTAAACTACAACTCTAAAAAAAACTCTAAGCTATGACTCTAAGCTAAAATTCTAAACTCTTAACTAAAACTAAACTAAACTAGAACTCGAACTAAAACTCTCAGATAAGACTCTAAAGTAAAACTCCAAACTCTTAACTAAAACTAACCTAAACTAGAACTCTAACAAAAACTCTAAGCTAAGGCTCTAAGCTAAAAACTCTAAACTCTTAACTAAAACTAAACTAAACTAGAACTCTAAGCTAAGTCTCTAAGGTAAAACTCCAAACTCTTAACTATATCTAAACTAAACTAGAAATATAACAAAAACTCTAAGATATAACTATAAACTCCTAACTATTACTAAACTAAACTTCAACTATAACAAAAACTATAAGCCAAGACTATAATCTAAAACTCTAAACTCTAAACTAAAACTAAACTAGAACCTCAAAAAAAACTCTAAGCTAAGATTATAAGATAAAAAAACTAAACTCTTAACTAAAAGTAAAATAAAATATAACTCTAACAAAAACTCTAAGCTAAGACTCTAAGCTAAATTTCTAAACTCTTAACTAAAACCAAACTAAACTATAACTATAACAAAAACTATAAGCTAAAATTCCAATTTAAAACTTAAAACTCTAAATTAACTGTAAAAAAAACTAGATCTTTAACTGAAATTCAACGGAAAAACATCAAACTGGTAACAAAAATTAAACTAAAATCCAATTCTAACACAAACTCTGAGCTATGACTCTAAGCTATAACTCTGAACTCTTAACTAAAACTAAACTAAACTAGAACTCCAACAAAAAATATAAGATATGACTCAGCTAAAACTCTAAACTATTAAAAAAAACTTAAGAAAACTGTAACTTTATGTAAAATTTTAAGCTATGACACTAAGATAACATTCTAAATTATTAAATATAACTAAACTAAACTTCAACTCTAACTATAACTCTAAGCTAAGACTCTATGATAAAACTCTAAACTCTTAACTAAAAATAAACTAAACTAGAACTCTAAATAAAACTAAGCTAAGACTATAAGATAAAAACTCTAAACTCTTAACTAAAACTAAACTAAACTAGAACTCTAAATAAAACTAAGCTAAGACTCTAAGCTAAAAACACTAAACTCTTAACTAAAACTAAACTAAAACTCTATCAAAAACTCTAAGCTAAGACTATAAGATAAAACTCTAAAATCTTAACTAAAACTAAACTAAAACTCTAAGCTAAGTCTCTAAGGTAAAACTCCAAACTCTTAACTAAAACTAAACTAAACTAGAACTCTAACAAAAACTCTAAGCTAAGACTCTAAGCTAAAACTAGAAACTCTTAACTATATCTAAACTAAACTAGAACTCTAACAAAAACTCTAAGCTAAGACTCTAATCTAAAACTCTAAACTCTTAACTATAACTAAACTAAACTTCAACTCTAACAAAAACTCTAAGCTAAGACTCTAAGCTAAAACTCTAAACTCTTAAATAAAACTAAACTATACTAGAACTTCAACAAAAACACTAAGCTAAGACTCTAAGATAAAAACTCTAAACTCTTAACTAAAAGAAAACTAAACTAGAACTCTAACAGAAACTCTAGACTATGACTATAATATTAAAAATAGAGACTCTTAACAAAAACAAAAATTAACTATAACTCTAAATAAAACTATAAGATAAGACTCTAAGTTAAAACACCAAACTCTTATCTAAAGCTTAACTAAACTAGAACTCCAACAAAAACTCTAAGCTAAGACTCTAATCTAAAAAACTCTAAACTCTTAACTACAACTAAACTAAAACTCTAATCTAATTCTCTAAGGTAAAACTCCAAACTCTTAACTATATCTAAACTAAACTAGAACTCTAACAAAAACTCTAAGATGAGACTCTAAGCTAAAACTCTAAATTAATAACTATTACTAGACCAAAATAAAAGTTAAACTAAACCTCTAAGACTTCGATCTAAAACTCTATACTATTAACTATAACTAAACTACGGCTTCAACATATACTCTAAGCTATGATTCTCAACTACAATTCTAAGCTCGTAACTAAAACTAAACTAGAACTCTAACTAAAACTCTAAGCTATTAATCTAAGTTAAAAAACAAAACACTTAACTATAACTAAACCAAATTATAAATATAACAAAAACTCTAAGCTAATACTCTAAGATAAAAAACTCTAAACTCTTAACTAAAACTAAACTAAAGTAGAACTCTAATAGAAACTATAATATATAAATCTAAGCTAAAAATCTAAACTCTTAACTAAAACTAAACTAGAACTCTAATTAAAACTCTAAGTCTAAGCTAAACCTTTAAGCTAAACTAGAACTTCAACAAAAAACTCTAAACTAAGACTCTAATCTAAAAACTCTTAATTCTTAACTAAAGCCAAACTAAACTAGAACTCTAACAAAAACTCTGAGATAATACTTTAGGTTAAAACTCTAAACTCTTAACTAAACTAAACTAGAACTCTAACAAAAACTCTATGCTAAGACTCTAAGCTAAAACTCTAAACTCTTAAATATAACTAAACTAGGACTCTAATTAAAACTCTAAGTCTAAGCTAAACCTCTAAACTAAACTATAACTTCAAAAAAAAACTCTAAACTGATACTCAAATATAAAAACTCTTAATCCTTAAATAAAACTAAACTAAACTAGAACTCTAACAAAAACTCTGAGATAAGACTCTAAGCTAAAACTCTAAACTCTTAACTAAAACTAAACTAGAACTCTAACAAAAAACTCTAAGCTAAGACTCTAAACTCTTAACTAAAACTAAACTAAACTAGAACTCTAATTAAAACTCTAAGTCTAAGCTAAAACTCTAAACTAAACTAGAACTTCAACAAAAAACTCTAAACTAATACTCTAATCTAAAAACTCTAAACTCTTAAATAAAACTAAACTAAACTAGAACTACAACAAAAAATAACTAAAACTAAAACACACGAAAACTACAACAAAAAACTCTATGCTGTGACTCTAAGCTAAAACTCGAAACTATCAACTAAAGCTAAATTAAACTAGAATAGAACTATAATTAAAGCATCACGTCCAAGCTAAAACATTAAAATAAAAACAAAATAAATCAAAAAACTCCAAACTAACATTCTAAGCTAAAAACTCTAAACTCTTAACTAAAAATAAACTAAACTAGAACTCTAACAAAAACTCTGAGATAAGACTCACCAAACTACAACTTTAAGTAAAATTATAAGCTATGACTCTAAGCTAAAACTCTAAATTCTGAACTGTAACTAAACTAAACTAGAACTCTGAATAAAACTCTAAGCTAAGACTCTAAGCTAAAAAATCTAAACTATTAACTAAAACTAATCTAAACTATAAATATAACAAAAACTCTAAGCTAATACTAAAAGCAAAAAAAAAACTCCAAACTTTTAAATAAAACAAAACCAAACTAAAACTTTAAGATAATACTCTAAGATAAAAACTCTAAACTTTTAACTGAAAGTAAACTAAAATATAACTCTAACTGAAACTCAAAGGTAAAACATCAAATTCTTAACTAAAATTAAACTAAACTTCAACTCTAACAAAAACTCTAAGCTAAGACTCTAAGCTAAAACTCGAAACTCTTCTGAAATTTAGATAAAATACACAAAACTCTAAATATTAATGAAACTCCAATCTACTAAGAGAATATACAAAATATGATCTATTAACTAAAACTAAACTAAACTAGAAATCTCACAAAAAATATGATATACGACTCTAATATAAAAAAAAAATCAAAAAAAAAAATAAACCAAACTGAAACAATAATATAAGAATATAAACTAATAAAACAAAAATATTAAAAAAATTTAAAATAAACTAGAAATCTAAAAAAAATACTAAGCTAAGAATCTAAGATAACACTCTAAACTCTTAATTAAAACTAAACTAAACTAAAACTCTAAGCTAGGACTCTAAGGTAAAACACTAAACTCTTAACTAAAACTAAACTAAACTAGAACTCTAACTGAAACTCAAAGGTGAAACATCAAACTCTTAACTAAAATTAAACTAAACTAGAACTCTAACAAAAAACTCTAAGCTAAGACTCTAAGCTAAAACTCTAAACTCTTAACTAAAACTTAGTCAGTATCATAAAATATTAAAAAATGGGGGAGGGAAGGGGAGGGGGAGGAGGGGGGAGGTGAGGAGACAGAGGGAGAGGGAGGGGGACCCTTTGGGGGCCAAGGGGGGGAGGGGGCCTGGGGGTCCTTTGGGGGTCTGGGGGGGCCTTTAGGGCTGGGTGGTCCTTTGGGAACCTGGTGAGGGCCCTGGGAGAGCCTTTGGGGGTCCGGGGGCCCTTTGGGAGCCTGGTGAGGGCCTGGGGGGCCCGGGGAGGGCCTTTGGGGGTCCGGGGGCCCTTTGGGAGCATGGGGGACCTTTGAGGACCGGGGGAGGGCCTTTGGGGGGCCTGGGGAGGGCGTTTGGGGATCCGGGGGCCCTTTGGGAGCTTAGGGGACCTTTGAGGACCGGGGCTTCCTTAGGGGTTGGGGTAGGGGGATTGGAACCCTTTGGGGTTGGGGTAGGGGGATCGGAACCCATTGGGGTTGGGGTAGGGGACCTCACGACACTGTTAAAATACAACTTGTGTATTATAACGACCACAGAGTTTCACCCTTAAATTCTCTTCTAAAATCATCTTTTAAAATGTCTCTAACGGTTTCGCCGAAATAATTCCATAACCTGTCTAAAACGGTTTCGCCCAAATAATCCCTAAACGTAATTTCAGCGTGTTCCTTTTGTTTTGGCATCTCTGCGCTGACGCATTTCAAATTACAAAGAAACCTGATTCCCGTGCTAAAACAATTCATCGATAAGATGTTTCTTGGAGAATTGTTTCCCTGGCGTTTGGTTATTAATATCTTTTGGAGTTCGACCAAAAGAGTTGTTTCCGAGGCAAAGACATTAATGACTTGGATCTATTCCTGGAGAAATGTTGACAGTACCTGTCAGACATTATTAAACTTTGCCTGGAAACAATTTGATTAATGACTGACATCACAGGTGTTCCAAATTCCCAATCGATTACACAATCAATTTCTCAGAAATCAATTTCCCCTAGGGACTCTATGCCTATATTTGGTGTTAAAAAAAGTTGTAGGTGGCAGCAGGGGTGAGGGTCACGAGTCAATAACATCGACACCTTTGGAAATTTAGGTCATTGACCCCATTAACCACGTTTTCTCCCTAGGGAGGCTATGCCCATATTTGATGTTAAAAAAAGTTGTAGGTGGCAGCAGGGGTGAGGGACACGAGTCAATCACAACGACACCTTTGGAAATTTAGGTCATTGACCCCATTAACCACGTGTTCTCCCTAGGGACTCTATGCCCAAATTTGATGTTAAAAAAAGTTGTAGGTGGCAGCAGGGGTGAGGGTTCGGAGTAGCACCTCCCTTTCTACTACTCATAACTTGTCGAGACACCGAAAAAACTGCCCAGAACACAGTATAAGTATACATGAATAGTAGCAAAAAGTCCTATGCTCTCCATTAAAGTTTTTTGACATATTTCAGTCTAGACCACTCTTCACGATTCTGCCCTCGCGCACGCGGTGACAAATCTTTAGCGCATTACGAAGGGCTACATTTATGCTTTTACTGTGGTAGCAAATGACAGTATGAAACTATTGCCGTGGCCCAAAAGAAGTAGAAGGAAATTAATGTTCATTTGCCAGTAGCCTATTTTACAAGACTAAAGTAAGACAGAGTTTAGTCAAGCACGCTCTAGTCTTACTAATAAAGTTGTCACTTCTTTGAGGGAAGCTATGGCTATACCAATTTTAATAGGCTCAGTCAAAATATGTGGAGTCTTGCGAACCCTTGAAGTTTTATGGGACTTGTTGGGTGGTTTTGGCGCCCCTAAGGGAAGTTTCAGTTCAAAATTCTATTTTTGATCTAGCTGCAGTAATAAAATACTGGGTAAAATTCTACTTCAGCTACTTTTGGCTATCTTGGAAAGTGGTTAGGTTAGGGAAATGAAACTTTCAGGGATGGGTCCACAGGCTAAAGTATGTCCTGGGAAGGTATTTTGAAGAACCTACCTCAACTCCTCCCTCTAGAGGGTCCTGACCTTTGATAACCTTCAAAAATGTGTGTGTTATAAAAGTGAAACCTTGCAAAATAGATCTTCTGCTTAAATCAAGTACAACACAACTGTTTTCAGCTTCACAACTTTTTTCAATCTCAATTTATAAGGTTTCAAAGATATGCAAATACATTTTCTAAATTTTGAAAAATACCATTGATATGCTTAAAATTGTACTCAAATGACTAGAATTTCAATTTCAGAACTAAAACAATAGAAAAAGAACCCAATAACTGAAAATTAAGGTAAAATGTTGCTTTGTCAAAATTTCAATAGGTGATAGACCTGTCATGTAGGCGAATTTCAGGACCCTCTAGGGAGAGAAAGAGTGGAGGAAGGTACTTCAAAGTACCTTCCTGGGACATAGTTTAGCCTTTAGACCCATCTCTGAAAGTTTCATTTTCCTAACCTTGCCCCGTAGCTAAAGTAGAATTTTACCAAATACTGTCGAGTCCCCACGCAGCGTCTTCCCTAACACAATAGCCTACGTGCCAGTGTGATGATTGCATCCCTGGATGTAGCCCTAGGCTATGTACTAAAGTTAGTAACAGTGTATCTATGGTTTCTTCTAAAGGAAACAAAAGAACAGTTACATTCAATTCCCCAGTCAATGCTCACTATAGGAGAGAGGGCTTTCATTAGTGTAGAAAGCCCTCTCCTATGGTGCTGGGTGCTCACCTTATAATATGTAGCATTTTTCTATTGGTCAGATTTTTGTGTTTCCTTCCATGGTTATCCATATTTTTAAATCCTTCTTAAATAACTCTGATCTCAATTCTTTTGGGTAAAATTCAAGAAAAGCAACTTTTTGCTATCTTGGAAAGGGGTTAGGTTAGGAAAATGAAACTTTCAGTGATGAAACCAAGGTCAAAAACACTCTAGGAAGGTATTGCCAAGCTTCTGTGTTAAACCTCTTCTGATATGGGCCCAGTGATGTTGCATTAGTTGGCAGCTGAGAGGGATGGACTGTCCCACTTATATTTCCATGGCTTGTTGTTTCATTCTTTGTCAACTCTTGACTTGAAGGAGGCACTAGTGGGCGCAGTCACGGTTTTGTCTTGAAGGTTGTTCCAGCTGTTGGAAATACGCTCGCTAAAAAAGTTTTAGCGCATTCTGGTCTTCGCTCTTCGCTTTGCTAGCTTCTGCGAGTGTCCTCTAATGTTGTGTTGACCTGTATGTTTCGTGAGGAGGGTGTTGTTTGGTTGACTATTATATTTGTGGGTCAGCATCATTTTGCATCTCCGATGTCTGAAGACCAGCGTTGGTAAATTTAGGTGCTCCAGTCTCTTATCATACGTCATACTATGCAGACCCGTCATGCATTTGGTGGCACGTTTTTGAACTCCTTCAGTTATTCTGGTGTCATGCTTGTAGGAGGGGGAGGTCAGATATGTTCCAAAGTCCAAGAACAGCTTAAAAATAGCCTTGTAAAGTCTCAGGAAGACAGTACGGAAGCGGCTAGTGGTAGTGCGTTTCAGCAGGTCTAGACTTGAATTAGCTTTCGACGCCGCTTGTTTGCCAGTGCCTGTGGAACTTCAGTTGCTCATCAACAAGTATTCCCAAGTCTCGTTCTTCACGACTGGTTTGTAGCTGAATATCAGACTGTGAATTCTGGTGACGCATAGTATACTGGTGCTGAAGATTGTTATTGCCGAAATGGAGGACACTGCATTTATTAATGTTAAACTCAAGCAGCCATTCACTGGTCCACTTCTGGATTCTTTGGAGGTCTGATTGCAGGCTTTGTTGAACGGCTGGTCCAAAAAGCTTGGAGTCATCAGCGTAAAGCATGATATTATTTTTGACTTCCTTTGTCATATCATTTATGTAAACGAAGAAGAGGGTGGGGCCTAGGATGGTACCCTGAGGAAATCCACTGACAACGTCACTTGGTTCGGAGAATACTTTATCACCGTTATTGGTGAAAAGTCATCACCCATTCTACTACATCAGTGTGGATAGCAACTGCCGATAATTTGGCCCTAAGGCGCCTGTGGGGCACCTTGTCAAACGCTTTGGCGAGGTCAAGCAAAATAAGATCAACAGGTACTCCCCTCTCCAGAAGGTCAGTGATGATATTGTAGGTTTCAAGTAAGTTGGTCTCAACTGACTTTCCCAGAAGGAAGCCGTGCTGGTCTGGTGACAGTATACTGTAGGACAGAAGATGTGTTAGAATTTCGGCGTTCACAATGTGTCCAGGGTTTTTGCTACAGCTCACATTAAGCTGATTGGCCGATAATTCTCTGCATTTGTCTTGTCACCTTTCTTGAATAATGGTGTAATGTGAGAGCTCTTCCAATCGGAAGGCACAGTCTTTGAGTCGAGGGACTTCTGAAATATTTGACATAATTGAGTTGATATCTCATTACCCAGTTTTTATAGGAGCCTTGGGTGAATGTTATCCGCCTCTGCTGACTTATTAACATCTAGCACCTCAAGTCACTTTGTTACAGACCCCAGAGTAATGATGATAGGTGGCATAAGGGTCGGTACACCGTACGCTAGATTGTTGGGGAGAAGACCGTCAGGTTCATTGGTAAACACTGATGCAAATTGCTTGTTGAGTAATTCAGCAATTTTTCGCAGGTTAGTAATTTCCGTGCTATCAGATTTCATCAGTTTCTTTATTGAACGTCGACTACGATCTTTGCTGGATACGTAGTTTCAGAACCATTTGGGGTTTCTCTCGATATCATCCGCAAGCTTGGACTCGAAGTTTGAATACAGTTGTTTACTGAGATTACGTAGTTTATTTTGAGCCTTCGCAAACTTTTCATAGTAATAATCTTTCCCCATTTTACGGTACTTGTTCCAGCATCGGCTTTTTCGGTTTCGTTCTCTACGTATCTTGAGGGGTCATGCGTCAGAGAGTGTCTTGGGCTTTGGCACGAGTTTGGTAGATGTATGCTTTTTCTGGAGCGTTGTAAGCTCTTTTTGCAATCTGATCCACTGTTGATCTACCTCCCCTTGAAGCAAAGAACTTTGCTTGAAGCAAAGTCCACGCCATTCAACTCTCCTGTGATTGCTGCATAGTCGGTATAAGTCTTCTTGATATAATCGCTTGTTATCTTGTGGACGGCTAAATTGACTTCGATTACAAGGTGGTCACTTTTGCCTAAAGGGGGGTGGTAACTTATGTTTTGTAGCTGTTCTTTATTCCTAAAGAATACCAAATCGAGGAGGGTTGGTCTCTGGGAAATTCGATGCCTTGTTATCTTGCGGAAGGCTAAATTGACTTTGATGACAAGGTGGTCACTTTTGCCTAAAGGGGAGTGGTAACTTATGCTTTGTAGCTGTTCTTTATTCCTAAGGAATACCAAATCAAGGAGGGTTGGTCTCTGGGAAAGTCCATGCCTGGCTGGCTTTTCAGTTACCTGTGCCAGGATCAGATTATGAGGGCACTTACAGAAAGGACTAGATGAGCTTATATCCAGGTGAACAGGGTCAAATGGGAAGCCTTGTCACCAGTAGAGGGTTGGAAATTTAAAGCCACCTGCTAATAGTAAATTTTCTTTGAAACTTTCACTTGCCTTAAAAACACATCCTTGTAATCACTCTTTCCGTTTCGAGCTGATCTGGAGCAGAGGGGCTCTTGCATATGCAACCTATTCGATTTACCACCGTGTTGTTGTGATCAGTGATAGCAAACCATAAAGCTTCCACATAATCTGAGTTGCAGGATATACTAAATTGTTCGGCACTGTAGGATGCTTTGACAAGTGCCAATGTACCACGTCTACAATTTGGTGACTGTAAATTTGAAGTAACAAAATATCCAGGGAACTTAATATGGGATTCAGCTAACTTAACACTACTAGACTTTGGGCAAACTGGTCAGAAGAACCAGATCATAATTTTTTGAGTAAACAACAGTTTTCAGCTCATTCAGTTTGTTAGTAACCTGGTCAACTTTAGCAATAAGAACAGAAAAAGTTGGAGTTACTCTTTGTAGGTGTTTCTTACTTTGGTGGTTGGTCTTGCAACTGGGCTCGTCCATGTGGTCGTCTAGTGAGGCAAAAGTTGTCACAGACATTGATGAATTTGCAGTAGAAAAACTTTCAGAGTTTGTTTCAGATTTGGATAAATCAGCACTAGAAACAGTTGATTGTCTTTCAGTAGGTATAACACTAGTATTTACACTATGTACACTGTCCAATTTTTGGGGTTCTACATCTGCATCGGGTTAGATATAGATGGACCGTTTTTTGTCACGATTTTGAAATCGCGTATGCCAAGGTGTTGTTCACCTGCAGCTTTGTTCTTTCAGTTTTTCGACGAGCTGCTTATAGTTTTTACGTTCCTGCTTCGAGTCGTCATGGCGGAACTGGATATCCTCCTTTCAAGTAAACGATACTTTAATAATTTGCTTCTTGATTTGGAAGGAGGACACAGTGAACAACAGTGGCGGAGGAGTCTTAGGTGCCATGGTTCTGTTACTGCCCATTAAAGCGTCGAAAATTTCTTAAGGGACCACATGCGATTCCGTAATTGCTTGACAGGAAGTTTCGGACAGTACTTGAATCATCTTTTGTGCTGGATATTGGAATTCCGTAGGCAACTATGTTGTTCTTACGCATGTCGCAATCTTTTTTGGCACATATTATTTCATGTACTTCTGTCTCAAGGGACTGCTGGAGGTTCACACTCAGAGCCTGGATCTCTGCCCGAACAATCTATTTAGTTTCGGCAGCGTTACACTTGGATGACAAAGCTGCCTCAACGCTGTTCACTTTGTCCCTGATAGCACTGAGTTCTGCTCTAAGTGCAGTCTCAGATTGCAAAATCGTGTTTGAGAGACTTGCCTGGAGGCTTGACATAGCTTGTGAGATCACCTGTGTAATGTTGTCGATAGTAGCTGCAGAATGCATAGGAGTTGTGACTGAAGGAGCAGCCACCTTGCACTGTGGGCATGTCCATTTAAAACCACTTGCGTCTTCCATTTTATTTAGTCGAGCATACTCATTGTCAGATGTGTTCAGGCAAACAGAACACATCCATTTGTCACAACCGTCACAATTCAGCGCACTTGAGTTTTCATCAAGGTCCAGTTTACAGAGAACGCACTCGTCCACATTCCTTTTTGGGCTTTCTCTCGGGTGCTACACCAAGGTGAGTAACTATAATTTAACACTTTAGGGTCTATTAATTATGAAAATAATACACTAGAATTGGAAAAATGTCTTAAACACTCAGTTTGAGTCAGTAATCCGCAATTCAAATTTCACAACATCATATAGGGTAAAAAACAGTATCCGATTGAGCAAAATTATGTAAAACTAAAACCCTCACATCTTGTTACCAAAGAGGAATTGAGAAGGATAGGGTATATTAATGAATAGCTAAAAGTCTAAGCTATGCATCAATATGGTTATTATTCAGATTATTTAAGATCAGAGACTTGAAATTCTTAGTTTATTGACTTACCTGCAGGGATCTCTTTTTCTTCTGATGAGCCCCGATATGTGGTAATCACCTTGGGAATATAATGCTTTTGTAGATTTAAGGTGTTATAACTTGGTTTGGGAACATTGACGTATACTCATTGATGCTGATTTTGTTCTATTTTGTACTTTATTTCCAGATTTTTGAATTGGATATACTATTTTGTCCTGGGGAACTGGATGGATGAGTAGGGTATAGACCTTGTTCAAGTGCTCATTTATTTAATTTACTAAATTTGGAAGACAGTTTTTTTTTTTTTTTTTTTTTTTTTTTATAGCTAGGTAATTACCGTAATACATTATATTAACAGAAAGCTGATTTTCTTCTGATTCTAGAAATGTAACTTTTATTGCTTGGTATTTATTCTATAAATGACAAATATTTAAATATAATTTTTCTTTTCAATTGCTTTTCAAAACAGAGACCATATTTTCAATTTATGCTGACAAATCATTGGTGAAATTTGACCAAGAAGGCGGGGTTCTTGTTACTGCCCTCACATTGCTTCATATTGTAGTAAAAAGGGGTGGTCCAAAAACCCATTGCTATTTTTCCAAAATGCCAAAGAAAAGTGGTCTTTCCCAAAAAGAGGTCTTTTACCCTAGGTTTGTTGAAACAAACCCATGTGTTGTAGAAACTTTAAAAATGCTCATTTGATTGGAAATTGAAAGAGTTTCTGCCCTTTTTAATAGGAAAAAGTGGTTAGAGGGCAACTAATTCGTCTCCCATGCTCACCATTTCCCCAAACACATCCAATCAAAATTTTGAGACAGCTAGCCTATTTTGTTCAGAATGGTTTAAAGGTCCAGAAATGATGTTTGAGGATCAGGGGCGCAAATTGCTATGGGGTAGGGGGGGGGGGCAGTTGGCCCCCCAGACCTCGTTTTGCCCCCCCAGACCTGATTTTGTCCCCCCCCAGATTTTTTAGATTATACCCTTATTTATCCTTCATCCGAATAAAAAATACAAATTTTATCGAATACAAAATCTTATACGAAATGACGCGTAACCCGGAGACTCGTGTTTTCTCTAGCATTGTCAAAAGCATTGCATTGTGGCATTGTGAATTCATTTGTTGAATAAGAGTGTGCGATGAGTCAGAGAAAAATAATCGATATTTTTAAACCTAGTCAACCGGCTAAAAAAGCTAAGTTGGTGGATAGTGTAGCAGCAACAGAAGCTGGCCCAAGTGAGGTGTGTAATTTTGCCATTTATGGTTTGACTAACATAAACTTATAGCCTTTGCTTCATGCAGTAAATTCCATGCGAACTAAAGTTTAGCCTACAGAAGTAAGATCTTAATATCGCGCTACAACTTTGGATTAATGTATAAATCGCAAATTTTGTGGGGAAAATCATATAACCGAGCATATAACAAACAATTATAGATATAGAGGTGTCATTCAAGGAGGGGGGGGGGGCAGGCTAGGACTTCAGAGATGACTACTGGGACTACAGCCTGATTTATCAGACATAATTTATGGCAAAGAGTTTTTGAAGAGCTTAAGAGAATGACAGAGCATTATATGCTTTCCTAAGGCCCAGCCATTTTAGTTAGGCGGCCGCTCACCATTATTTATACCTCTTGTTATATTCCCACCCTAGAAACTGGGTATGGCGCAAAAAGGGAATGAAAAAAAGCTAAAATAGATTTGAATTGACAGTTTTAGTATAAATAAAAATTGCTGCTTCGTGACAAAATTCTACTTTTTAAAGTTAAATCGGCTGTTATTGCGAGGCATTCGCTTCACGTCAGCGTGCTTCATCCAAAACAAAATTTACAACTTGCCCTCCTAGATTTTGCTGATAAGCTAGGTAAGTACGAGAATTTTGTTGTATTGAGTTGCTAAGTTTCTTTTTCGGATTATGTTATCGTTTAATTTACGAAATTCTACTCGTAGTTAAACTGACAAAAAAACGATATATATGTTTTAACCCTTTTAAATTTCAGTTGACTAGCTTATACTATTTTACCGAATTCTAAAATCTGAGAATTTGAGCAGTTGGAGGCGCTTAAACATGCAGAAGATGCGAGAGCGTATTAAATGATCAGTCGAAAGATATTTGTATGCTATCGTCGATTTTGGTGGAAATAAAGCTATTAATATAAATGAGAGAAAAAGCACCCTATTTAAGAGACCACCCCGTTATTAATCATGAAATAACAAAAACGAAAACTATTAAGGGCAAAATTCCAATACGTAACACTAAACGGTAGCAGAAAAGCTAATTAGAAGCTAGGAGCAGGGGCGTCACTATCACTTTTTTTTAGGGGGGGGGGGGAGCACGACAAGACTTTTACAACAAAAACAAAACTGTACAGACGGAAAAAAGGTTTATAGTGGCGAAAGTTTCGGTATAAAAGGAAGTAAATGGCTTGAAAACAGTATTTTTTGCTGAGGAGCGTTGGAAATTCTAGAAATATTTACTAAGAAAGTCTATTAGTCCTTATGTCTACTAGACACCTATTTAAGGGAACAACTCTTTCAGAGCTTTCGGCCTCTGAATCAAGTTAAAACGTTTAAAAGCGAAAGCACTGGATTTTTTTTTTAGGGTGGAAGTGTAGCCGATGCATCGGATACGATATTGAGAGGCAATCTTGACATCTCCCACCATAAAAGGGAGGCACCCAACCAGCCAAAGCTAGCCGAATACCCCAAAACGAACGGTCGCCGTTTTTCTGCTAAAGCCTATGAGAAAAAACCATGGGTAGAATACTCTCTTAAAGAAGACGCCATTTACTGCTTTTGCTGTCGGCACTTTACCTTAACAGGAAATCATGGAAATACTTCTGATAATGTAGTGTTTGTCGACACAGGAATGAATAACTGGAAAAAGCTATTCGAAAGAATTGAAAAACACGAGGCTTCAGAAGCTAATAACGAAGCAAATCGCAGCTGGACCAAATATAAAGCAATTGAGTGTGGCACATCTGAGTCAATAGCTACAACTCTCGATTCAAATCGGAAGGAAGCCATAGCGGAAAATCGCCTGTATATAGTCACACTTGCAAAAGTGGCATGTGCCCTAGCACGCCAAGGGCTCCCATTTCGAGGTCATGATGAACACGACGACTCACACAATCGAGGTAATTTTATAGAAATACTAAAAATAATGACAGAGGGAAACCCGGATCTTCAGATAAAATTAAATCGTTGGTATGAAGCTATATGAGTCCCGACTACCGAAATACTCTCATAAGCGCATACTGGCTGACCTCTTGCAAGAACAATTAAGTTGCTCTATTAAGAAATGTTGGGCAATCTGCGCAGATGAAACGAAAGATCTGTCGAAAAAAGAGAAGCTTGGTTTAACTATTCGGTTTATTGATAGTAATTCTATCATCCGCGAGGAGACATTCGGAAGTACACATCTTGAACAATTAGATGCTGCATCCCTTGCTAATGCAATCAAGGATCTTGTTGAAAAGCACGAACTGGATTGGAGCACCTGTGTTGCTCAATGCTATGATGGTGCGAGCGTCATGAGCGGCACATGTAATGGTGTTCAGGCTATTCTTAAAGGATTTGCACCACAAGCTAGGTATATTCATTGTCACGCCCATCGCCTAAATATTGTGCTTGTGCAGTCAGTAGCTTTTTGTCCGGAGGTTAGAAACTTCTTTTTTTGCATTCAAGCATTATATATCTCTCAGCCGAAGTGCACCACGTCACGAAATTTTCCTTCGAACCCAACAAGAACGAGGAGAAAAGAAGATTGAGCTCGGCGGCTAGCCGACACTCGATGGTGCTATTGGTTTTCCTCAATTCAGAAGATCCGAACACGTTTAGGTGCTATTCTCGAAACATTAAGGGTTATTTCGGATGAAGCCAATTCAACAGAGGACCGTTCTGAAGCTTCTGGGTTGCTGGCAACAATTGATGCCAAATTCTTGCTCATTCTTGAAATAATGAGCAGATCCTCGGTTCGGTAGATATTGCATCTATACAGCTCCAGTCCAAGAGCCTCGTTCTTTCAGGTGTAAATTCTCGGCTTCGAGCAGTTCAACAACAGTTTCTAGAGCTCCGATCTGAAGAGCGTTGGTTTAAAATGGTCGAAGCAACGAAAAACTTATGCAAGCAGTTCTCAATCCAAATATAGAAGCCTAGACGCTTGATTGCTATAAGCAGACGCCTTCTCGATTTTTACGTCGAAACCACTGTCGGTGCCAGAGCAAGAAATCGAACAGAAGAGGATCGGGACATTTTTAAAACGTTTAGGTCAGACATTTTATACTTCATAGTCAACCGAGTAACTTCGGAGCTGAGACAAAGGTTCGGTGAAAACTCCTTAGTAATCCAAGGCTTAGAAGCGTTTGAGCCAAGTTCACCGAAGTTCCTGGATGCACGTCTAATACAAGACTTTGTACGTGACTTTCCTACATTATTAGTAAACGAGTTGAAGTTTGAGTCGGAGATAGCCTTGGCAAAATCTTATTTACAAAGGATGAAACCAGAATGCCCATCAAAAGCTCTTGCCTACCTCTACATGAACAAAGACGCCTTTGCTGTCATCTCGGAAGCTTTCGAAATTGCTTTGACGCTCCCCGTTTCAACTGCCTCCAACGAGATTTTTTTCAACGCTTAAGAGGGTTAAGACATATCTCAGAACAACCATGACTGATGAGTGACTTAGCGATTTGTTAGTTATAGCAACCCAGGCGGAAAAAGCGAAAACGATAGATTATAACATTGCCGTCGACAAGTTTGCTTCCCCGAAGCAACGACGTTTCCCATTAGAATAGTGGCTCCCTCTGGATACTTCAGTCGTGATGCAAACAAATTTATGATTTATTTGCTTAATTGTGTTTATGTACTTGAATTTTTGTATATCGAATTGTTTTCTAAACTTTATCCAAAGAATTTTAATTTGGCTACCACTTAATTTGGCTCGATTTTCCCCTTCCTTGGATTTTTGCTAATTCAACCCACTTGAGGCTGCCTATTGAGACATGGAATTTGCCCCTCCCCAGGTTTTTTTCATTTCCACCAGTGCGCTTCGCGCCAAAAAACCCTGTTCTAGGCCTTCACTCAATTCAATTCTTAACAAAACAAAATGGCATTTCCTAATTATAAATTTTCTTTTTTGGCTGAGATCCTTCACAGAACAATATATGTTTTTAAGTAATTTGCTTCCCTAAAAAGGAGTCTAAGAGGCCCAATATAAGGGATAATACAGTTTTTAATAATATCTCAAAAATATCCGCTACTTCGCGGCAGGAAATGCTCTTTCCAAGCCATCCACTCGCTCTGAATTAGAAACTTTCACCAATTCAAACTTTTTTTTCTTTTTTTTTACCAGAATATAATCAGCATAGTTTTGTACTTTCCTCACAAAGTAAAAGTGAAAATTTGCAAATTTTCTTCCGTGAGGTGGCAAAAATCTTGCCCCCTCCCAGAATTTTTCTGAATTTACGCCACTGCTGAGGATAACAGTAAAATTCTACTTTAGCTATTTTTGGCCATCTTGGAAAGGGGTTAGGTTAGGAAAATGAAAATTTCAGGGATGGGTCTACAGGCTAAAGTATGTCATGGGAAGGTATTTTGAAGTACCTACCTCCACTCCTTCTCCCTCTAGAGGGTCCTGAAATTTTACTTTAATTTTGAGTTATCAGTTTCTTTTTCTCTGGCTTTAGTTCTGAAAATGCAATTCTTGTTATTTTAAGCCATATCAATGTTGATTTTTTTTTTTTTTTCAAAATTTAGGAAATGTATTTACATAACTTTAACACCTAATCAATTAGGATTGAGCAAAGTTGTGAAGCTGAAAACAATTTTGTTGTACTTCATTTAAGCAGAAGATCTATTTTGCAAGGTTTCATTTTTATAACACACAGATTTTTAAAGGTCATCAAAGGTCAAGAACCTCCAGAGAGAGAAGGACTGGAAATAGGTACTTCAAAATATCTTCCCAGGACATACTTTAGCCTGTAGACCCATCCCTGAAAGTTTCATTCTCCTGAAATAACCCCTTTCCAAGATAGTCAAAAGTAGCTAAAGTAAAATTTTACTGAGGATAACATCACCCCTCCTCACAGCCCTCTGGGCAAGGGTTGTAAGTTATGCCCTGGGGGCATTTAAGGTTTTTATAGAAAGGATGGTTGTATAAACTTTGGAGGGACTCATTGGATTGTTATTTAGTTCAAGTGCCCTTTTTAAGATTCAAAGTGATTGGAGGGCAGATACCCCCTCTCCCCACACCTCATATTTTCCCAAATCTATTTGTTTTCATAGAGAGCTCATTTGATTGGAAATTGGAATTTTTATTGCCCTTTTTGAGAGTCAAAAGTAAATGGAGAGCAATCAGCCCCCCTGAAACCTATCATTCCCCAAAACACATCCAATCAAAATTTTAAGAGAGCTATTTTGTTGAGCATTGTTGAAAGGTCCAGGAATTATGTCTTTGGGGATTTCAACCTCCTCACATTCCTCAGGGCAAGGGCTGTAAGTTAGGCAATTTTTTCATTGTTTACACATAGTAGCGTATATGCTATTGAGAAAGGTATGCATGTTTAAACTTTACTTTTCTAGAAAACAAAGGAAATTCAGGTGAGCCTTTCAGAGAAGGTTGTAGAGAGCATTGAATCAAACAAAACATGTTATGTATATATGGATTGTCAAAAGGGTATAACAGGAATAACTGAGTACATTAATTTGGAAAATTCAGGAAATGATAAGGAAGATGGTACCAATACTACTACAACTACCACCACTGCTACTATCTCACTAATCTATTTACAGTTTGAGGGGAAATTTAAACTAAATCAAAAGATGCTATGTGCATGCACACTGTCAAAATAATGTATCTCAAGAAATGATTTGAGTATTAAGTTGGAACTTTCAGAAAATGCTTAGAGGGGAAGATCGTCTTACCAAAAGGCAAAATGTGCACACTACTGCTAACAATACTGTCACTGCTACATTTACTGCTACTTCTATTGCAACTACATGTAAGGCTAAGAGTATTGAGATGAAAATTTCAAGAAGTATATGAACATACAGGTTATCAAATGACACATTAGCAATGTCTTGATGAGAGGGTTGTTCTACTGACCAAAAGGCAATAGGCCTGTTTGTTCACTCATCAATGTGCTAAGATCTTACATCTTTTGTCAGAAAACGCTTAAAAGTGAAATCTTTGAACAAAGATCTTACATCTTATGGCGTTCTTGTGCAAACATCTTTCATCATTCTGCTCTGATCATCGGTCTGAGAACAATGATGAGTAGATCATCAAAGTTCTCTCATCATTGTTCTATATGGCAGAACAGTGGCGTTCTTCACACTTTTTGCTAACATCAGTGAGCTGTAAGATCTTAGAACAAAGATGAGTTAAAAAACGATAATCTCTGCAGAAAGATGTAAGATCTTAGTGCTAAAATATGTTAATACTAGTACTGCTAGTGCTATGGCTACTTTCTCTCAAATTCTCATCCTGGAATCTACCAACATCATAACTTCCTGGGAGGTAGTTACCCTTCTGAAAATTTCAGCTTTAAATTAACCCTAGATACTACTTGATGGTGATCTTTACTTTTAACATCAATAACCGCACTCCTATATACCCTAGTATCTTATATACTACTGCTAGTAGTACTACCACTATTTTATACTATTACTAGTAATATCAATATTACCACTGTGACTACTATTACAACTATGCCTAAGGGTATAAAGGTGACATTTTCAAGTAATTTTGAGGGGGAAGGTGAACTAAATCACAACATGCTTTCTGTATACAGGTTGTCAAAAGGGTACAACAGTAATTTCTTAGGAACAGTTTGGTCTGTGAAGTTGAAACTAACAAGGCTTGTTGTGAGGGATGTTGAACTGGACAAAAGAAAATATTTGCATCCTAATGCAACTGCTTCTACTTGTACTACTACTACCGTTACTATTATTGCTGCTTTTATTACTACTACTGCCACTAAAGCTAGGGCAACTACTTTTCATTCTACTGCTACTACTGCTATTAAAACCAAGGATATTTAAGGCAAAAAATTTGGGATATATAATAACTGTATGGAAGAAATTTGAAACACACTGCCCACACAGGTTGTCAAGCAGACACATCAGAAATGCTTCAGGAATGGATGATGGTATTAAGCTAAAACTTTCACCATGTGTTGAAGGGGATGTTGAAGAAACCAAAGGTGCTATGTGCATAATGCTAATAATGCTGGTACAACTATTGCTACTGTGCAAGCTGCAGGTAATAAGGTGAAGTTTTTAAGGAATATTTAAGTGGATGTTGAACTAAATCAAAACAAACTATAAGCATGTGGACTTTCAAAAAGGTGATAAAGCAATATTTAAAGAGCAACATATATTATTTAAACCTTTAAGCATAAGTTGTGGTGGATTTTGAACTAGCTAGAAGGCACTATGTGCATACTTTTAATACTACCACTACAGTTAGTTTAACTAATGATGCTAAGAGTATTAATGTGAAACTTTTAGGGAACATTTAGGAGGAGTTTAAATTAAAAAAAGCTGTATGCATGCATGTTTTCAAAAGAGCATATTAGCAATATCATAGGCACCGCCGCTCTATGAAAGCTAAAAAGATTATTAAAAAATTGAAAGAAGCTAATTCCATATAGAACCCCAGTTTTTGGCGTCCCCTTCATTATTAAAAAGTTTTTTCAGGACCAGTAGCCCACCTTCCTATCCCATCCATTCTCGAAACATGCTTGTTCAAAATTTAGAGACAGTCACTTTGTTCATCACATTAGAAGAGTCCAGCAACTACGTCTTTAGGGATATTGCGTATGTTAACCCCCCAGAATTATACAGTTGGCCCATTATGCTTTAAAACTGAATGTT
Source organism: Artemia sp. Qi Xiang Cuo (assembly GCF_049724085.1). NCBI lineage: Eukaryota > Metazoa > Arthropoda > Branchiopoda > Anostraca > Artemiidae > Artemia > Artemia sp. Qi Xiang Cuo. Next base: position 45,865,084 of record NC_142798.1, on the reverse strand, counting down.
GCTTTAAATTAAATAAAAAGGCATTGTGTTTAATAATAATAATAATGATTTATTTATAACCCACTTTTATACAAAACAAGCAGAGTAAATTACACTAAAAAGAAAGAAAAATCAAATAAATAAAAACAAAGATAACTTAAACCTTAATGGTTGCCAATGAGACATCTCAGCAATGTATTGAGAATGACTTGGGGTATTAAGTTGAAACTTTTAGGGCTACTAGTATTACTACATCTGGTCTTACAATTTAAATAAATAAAAAGAGTGTAAGTGTAATGGGAATGATGTTAGGTTTTATTTTTCAGGTCAACTTCAGGAGTTAAAAAATCAAATTAAAAAATACTGCTTGTCTCAGGATTAAAAATTGTTGAAAAAGTTTCTCCAACATACAAATAGCAACCCAGACGGATTCTTACAGAAAAAACTGAAAAGATATAAAATATTATTTTTTTCCATGAAAAAGACTGTCAATAACAAACAAACAGAAATTATTTGAAAAAAAAAATCCAAAAAACAAGTTTTTCATAGAAAAGTAAAGAGTTCCATTGAGCCAAAAATGAGCAGAAATAAAGTCAATAATCTTCCAAGCGTAAAACTACCACAAATCACAAAACCTACCACAATGGTGTTGTGGTACACCATTAGCATAAAACTACCACAATGGTGTTCACAAAACCATGGGTAGAATACTCTATTAAAGAAGACGCCATTTACTGCTTTTGCTGTCGGCACTTTTCCTTAACAAGAAATCATGGAAATACTTCTGATAATGTAGTGTTTGTCGACACAGGAATGAATAACTGGAAAAAGCTATTCGAAAGGATTGAAAAACACGAGGCTTCAGAAGCTCATAACGAAGCAAATCGCAGCTGGACCAAATATAAAGCAATTGAGTGTGGTACATCTGAGTCAATAGCTACAACTCTCTATTCAAATCGGAAGGAAGCCATAGCGGAAAATCGCCTGTATATAGTCACACTTGCGAAAGTGGCATGTGCCCTAGCACGCCAAGGGCTCCCATTTCGAGGTCATGATGAACACGACGACTCACACAATCGAGGTAATTTTATAAAAATAATAGAAATGATGACAGAGGGAAACTCGTATCTTCAGCAAAAACTAAAACGTCGGTATGGAAGCTATTTGAGTCCCGACTACCAAAATAGTCTTATAAGCGCATACTGGCTGACCTCTTTCGAGAACAATCAAGTTGCTCTATTAAGAAATATTGGGCAATCTGCGCAGATGAAACGAAAGATCTGTCGAAAAAAGAGCAGCTTGGTTTAATTATTCGGTTTATTGATAGTAATGCTATCATCCGCGAGGAGACATTCGGAAGTACACATCTTGAACAATTAGATGCTGCATCCCTTGCTAATGCAATCAAGGATCTTGTTGAAAAGCACGAACTGGATTGGAGCACCTGTGTGGCTGAATGCTATGATGGTGCGAGCGTCATGAGCGGCGCATGTAATGGTGTTCAGGCTATTCTTAAAGGATTTGCACCACAAGCTAGGTATATTCATTGTCACGCCCATCGCCTAAATATTGTGCTTGTGCAGTCAATAGCTTCTTGTCCGGAGGTTAGAAACTTCTTTTCTTGCATTCAGGCATTATATGTGTTTCTCAGCCGAAGTGCGCCACGTCACGAACTTTTCCTTCGAACCCAAAAAGAACGCGGAGAAAAAAAGATTGAGCTCGAGCGGCTAGCCGACACTCGATGGTGCTATTGGTTTTCCTCAATTCAGAAGATCCGGACACGTTTAGGTGCTATTTTCGAAACATTAAGGGTTATTTCGGATGAAGCCAATTCAACAGAGGACCGTTCTGAAGCTTCTGGGTTGCTGGCAACAATTGATGCCAAATTCTTGCTCATTCTTGAAATAATGAGCAGATCCTCGGTTCGGTAGATATTGCATCCAGACAACTCCAGTCCAAGAGCCTCGTTCTTTCAGGCGTAAATTCTCGGCTTCAAGCAGTTCAACAACAGTTTCTAGAGCTCCGATCTGAAGAGCGTTGGTTTAAGATGGTCGAAGCAACGAAAAGCTTATGCAAGCAGTTCTCAATCCAAATAGAGAAGCCTAGACGCTCGGTTGCTATAAGCAGACGCCTTCTCGATTTTTACGTCGAAACCACTGTCGGTGCCAGAGCAAGAAATCGAACAGAAGAGGATCGTGACATTTTTCAAACGTATAGGTCAGACATTTTATACTTCATAGTCGACCGAGTAACTTCGGAGCTGAGACAAAGGTTTGGTGAAAACTCCTTAGTAATCCAAGGCTTAGAAGCGTTTGAGCCAAGTTCACCGAAGTTCCTGGATGCACGTCTAATACAAGACTTTGTACGTGACTTTCCTACATTATTTGTAAACGAGTTGAAGTTTGAGTCAGAGATAGCCTTGGCAAAATCTTATTTACAAAGGATGAAACCAGAATACCCATCAAAAGCTCTTGCCTTCCTCTACATGAACAAAGACGCCTTTGCTGTCATCTCGGAAGCTTTCGAAATTGCTTTGACGCTCCCCGTTTCAACTGCCTCTAACGAGAGATTTTTTTCAACGCTTAAGAGGGTTAAGACATATCTCAGAACAACCATGACTGATGAGTGACTTAGCGATTTGTTAGTTATAGCAACCCAGCCGGAAAAAGCGAAAAAGATAGATTATAACATTGCCGTCGACAAGTTTGCTTCCCTGAAGCAACGACGTTTCCCATTAGAATAGTGGCTCTCTCTGGATACTTCAGTCGTGATGCAAACAAATTTATGATTTATTTGTTTAATTGTGTTTATGTACTTAAATTTTTATATATCTAATTGTGTTCTAAAGTTTACCCAAATAATTTTAATTTGGCTTCCGCTTCATTTGGCTTGATTTCCCCCTCTCTTGGATTTTTGCTAATTCAACCCACTTGAGGCTGCCTATTGAGACATGGAATTTTCCCCTTCTTAGGTTTTTTTCATTTCCACCGCTACTCGTCACGCTAGAAAAACCCTGTTCTAGGCCTTCCCTCACGTCCAGTCTTAACAAAACAAAATGGCATATCCTAATTTCTAAATTTTCGTTTTCTGCTGAGATCCTTCACAGAACAATATATGTTTTTAAGTAATTTGCTTCCCTAAAAAGAAGTCTAAGAGGTCCAATATAAGGGATAATACAGTTTTTAATAATTTTTCAAAAATATCCGCTACTTCGCGGCAGGAAATACTCTTTCCAAGCCATCCACTCGCTCTGAATTAGAAACTTTCACCAATTCAAACTTTTTTTTTTTTTTTTTTACTAGAATATAATCAGCATAGTTTTGTACTTTCCTCACAAAGTAAAAGTGAAAATTTGCAAATTTTCTTCCGTGAGGTGGCAAAAATCTTGCCCCCTCCCAGAATTTTTCTGAATTTACGCCACTGCTGAGGATAACAGTAAAATTCTACTTTAGCTATTTTTGGCCATCTTGGAAAGGGGTTAGGTTAGGAAAATGAAAATTTCAGGGATGAGTGTACAGGCTAAAGTATGCCATGGGAAAGTATTTTGAAGTACCTACCTCCACTCCTTCTCCCTCTAGAGGGTCCTGAAATTTTACTTTAATTTTGAGTTATCAGTTTCTTTTTCTCTGGCTTTAGTACTGAAAATGCAATTTTTGTTCTTTGAGTAGAATTTTAAGCCATATCAATGTTTTTTTTCAAAATTTAGGAAATGTATTTGCATATCTTTAAAACCTTATAAATTAGGATTGAGCAAAGTTGTGGAGCTGAAAACAAATTTGTTGTACTTCATTTAAGCAGAAGATCTATTTGCAAGGTTTCATTTTTATAACACACAGATTTTTAAAGGTCATCAAAGGTCAGGAACCTCTAGAGAGAGAAGGACTGGAAATAGGTACTTCAAAATATCTTCCCAGGACATACTTTAGCCTGTAGACCCATCCCTGAAAGTTTCATTCTCCTGAAATAACCCCTTTCCAAGATAGTCAAAAGTAGCTAAAGTAAAATTTTACTTAGGATAACATCACCCCTCCTCACAGCCCTCTGGGCAAGGGTTGTAAGTTATGCCCTGCGGGCATTTAAGGTTTTTATAGAAAGGATGGTTGTATAAACTTTGGAGGGACTCATTGGATTGTTATTTAGTTCAAGTGCCCTCTTTAAGATTCAAAGTGATTGGAGGGCAGATACCCCCTCTCCCCACACCTCATATTTTCCCAAATCTATTTGTTTTCATAGAGAGCTCATTTGATTGGAAATTGGAAGTTTTATTGCCCTTTTTGAGAGTCAAAAGTAAATGGAGAGCAATCAGCCCCCCTGAAACCTATCATTCCCTAAAACATATCCAATCAAAATTTTAAGAGAGCTATTTGGTTGAGTATTGTTGAAAGGTCCAGTAATTATATCTTTGGGGATTTCAACCTCCTCACAGTCCTCAAGACAAGGGTTGTAAGTTAGGCAATTTTTTCATTGTTTACACATAGTATATGTTATTGAGAAAGGTATGCATGTTTAAACTTTACTTTTCTAGAAAACAAAGGAAATTCAGGTGAGCCTTTCAGAGAAGGTTGTAGAGAGCATTGAATCAAACAAAACATGTTATGTATATATGGATTGTCAAAAGGGTATAACAGGAATAACTGAGTACATTAATTTGGAAAATTCAGGAAATGATAAGGAAGATGGTACCAATACTACTACAACTACCACCACTGCTACTATCTCACTAATCTATTTACAGTTTGAGGGGAAATTTAAACTAAATCAAAAGATGCTATGTGCATGCACACTGTCAAAATAATGTATCTCAAGAAATGATTTGAGTATTAAGTTGGAACTTTCAGAAAATGCTTAGAGGGGGAAGATCGTCTTACCAAAAGGCAAAATGTGCACACTACTGCTAACAATACTGTCACTGATACATTTACTGCTACTTCTATTGCAACTACATGTAAGGCTAAGAGTATTGAGATGAAAATTTCAAGAAGTATATGAACATACAGGTTATCAAATGACACATTAGCAATGTCTTGATGAGAGGGTTGTTCTACTGACCAAAAGGCACTAGGCCTGTTTTTTCACTCACCAATATGCTAAGATCTTACATCTTTTGTCAGAAATCGCTTAAAAGTGAAATCTTTGAACAAAGATCTTACATCTTAGGTCGTTTTTGTGCAAACGTCTTTCATCATTCTGCTCTGATCAGCGGTCTGAGAACAATGATGAGTAGATCATCTAAGTTCTCTCATAATTGTTCTATATGGCAGAAAAATGGCGTTCTTCACACTTTTTGCTAACATCAGTGAGCTGTAAGATCTTAGAACAAACATGAGTTAAAAAACGATAATCTTTGCAGAAAGATGTAAGACCTTAGATGTAAGATCTTAGTGCTAAAAAACGGGCCTAATATGTTAATACTAGTACTGCTAGTGCTATGGCTACTTTCTCTCAAATTCTCATCCTGGAATCTACCAACATCATAACTTCCTGGGAGGTAGTTACCCTTCTGAAAATTTCAGCTTTAAATTAACCCTAGATACTACTTGATGGTGATCTTTACTTTTAACATCAATAACCGCACTCCTATATACCCTAGTATCTTATATACTACTGCTAGTAGTACTACCACTATTTTATACTATTACTAGTAATATCAATATTACCACTGTGACTACTATTACAACTATGCCTAAGGGTATAAAGGTGACATTTTCAAGTAATTTTGAGGGGGAAGGTGAACTAAATCACAACATGCTTTCTGTATACAGGTTGTCAAAAGGGTACAACAGTAATTTCTTAGGAACAGTTTGGTGTGTGAAGTTGAAACTAACAAGGCTTGTTGTGAGGGATGTTGAACTGGACAAAAGAAAATATTGGCATCCTAATGCTACTGCATCTACTTGTACTACTACTACTGTTACTATTATTGCTGCTTTTATTACTACTACTGCCACTAAAGCTAGGGCAACTACTTTTCATTCTACTGCTACTACTGCTATTAAAACCAAGGATATTTAAGGCAAAAAATTTGGGATATATAATAACTGTATGGAAGAAATTTGAAACACACTGCCCACACAGGTTGTCAAGCAGACACATCAGAAATGCTTCAGGAATGGATGATGGTATTAAGCTGAAACTTTCAGCATGTGTTGAAGGGGATGTTGAAGAAACCAAAGGTGCTATGTGCATACTGCTAATAATGCTGGTACAACTATTGCTACTGTGCAAGCTGCAGGTAATAAGGTGAAGTTTTTAAGGAATATTTAAGTGGATGTTGAACTAAATCAAAACAAACTATAAGCATGTGGACTTTCAAAAAGGTGATAAAGCAATATTTAAAGAGCAACATATATTATTTAAACCTTTAAGCATAAGTTGTGGTGGATTTTGAACTAGCTAGAAGGCACTATGTGCATACTTTTAATACTACCACTACAGTTAGTTTAACTAATGATGCTAAGAGTATTAATGTGAAACTTTTAGGGAACATTTAGGAGGAGTTTAAATTAAAAAAAGCTGTATGCATGCATGTTTTAAAAAGAGCATTTAAGCAATATCATAGGTAGCACCACTCTATAATAGCTAGAAAGATCAGTGAAACTTTTAAAGGAGATAAATTGATTCAAAATTAAAAGTTCTGGCGCTCTTTTTAAGAGGAAAAAGAGATTGGAGGGCAAGTAGCCCTAATCTCAAGCCCATTCATTTTCCAAACACATCCAGTCAAAATTATGAGACAGCCATTTTGTTCATCACATTAGAAGAGTCCAGCAACTACGTCTTTAGGGATATTGCGTATGTTAACCCCCCAGAATTATACAGTTGGCCCATTATGCTTTAAAACTGAATGTTGCTTTAAATTAAATAAAAAGGCATTGTGTTTAATAATAATAATAATGATTTATTTATAACCCACTTTTATACAAAACAAGCAGAGTAAATTACACTAAAAAGAAAGAAAAATCAAATAAATAAAAACAAAGATAACTTAAACCTTAATGGTTGCCAATGAGACATCTCAGCAATGTATTGAGAATGACTTGGGGTATTAAGTTGAAACTTTTTGGGCTACTAGTATTACTACATCTGGTCTTACAATTTAAATAAATAAAAAGAGTGTAAGTGTAATGGGAATGATGTTAGGTTTTATTTTTCAGGTCAACTTCAGGAGTTAAAAAATCAAATTAAAAAATACTGCTTGTCTCAGGATTAAAAATTGTTGAAAAAGTTTCTCCAACATACAAATAGCAACCCAGACGGATTCTTACAGAAAAAACTGAAAAGATATAAAATATTATTTTTTTCCATGAAAAAGACTGTCAATAACAAACAAACAGAAATTATTTGAAAAAAAAAAATCCAAAAAACAAGTTTTTCATAGAAAAGTAAAGAGTTCCATTGAGCCAAAAATGAGCAGAAATAAAGTCAACTAATCTTCCAAGCATAAAACTACCACAAATCACTTGCAAAGGAATTGTCTCAGGATAGTTATAGGTATTCATTTGACTGACTGTACATTAAGCAGTAAGCTGCCTACAAAATATGATTTGGTCCCACTATCTAGGCTATAATAAAAGAAAAGTTAAACAGGGCTGGCGCAACCTATCCTACCACCCTAGACAAGATCTTGTTTTGCGCCCCCGCCCCTCCGCCACAATTAGATTTTTTGTTTCCATTTTCTGCCTCAATTGAGCCCTTACCCAAAATCACCACTTCTGATGCATTTTTTTTTGGCGCTTAACGAGACTATTAGGCTACATTAATTTACACACACAGTCACAAATTACATAAAGCAGATACAAACAATATAAGGGATACTTAAGAAGGAAAATCTAACCTGTGTGGCTGCTAGTACAACCATAGTTATGAATACGTGAAACCCTTAGTGTCAGAGTGTTTATTTCATTAGGTACATAATAGGAACTTATCAAAGAAAACCAATAATTTTGCAGGAGGGATAACTTCAATTCTAAAAATTTGCATAGACTATAGGGAAATGTTAACCGAAATAACGTTTACAGTTCACAATTAATTTTTCTTAATATCATCTTCGTGGAAGAAGTCACCAGTTTGTTCAAGTCAATGTCTTTTGCCAAGTCTGCCAACTGATAGAGTGGCTAGTCCTTGAAGCCTTTCTTGCGTCATGGTGGATCAAATATAGTTTTAATTTATTTTAATTTTGAAAAGCTATGCTCACCACTAGCAACAGACACAGCAAAATCCGTAAAGCTTCTGGCAAATTTGGGGCACAATCTTTAAGGCCATTGCTTATTATGAAGTTAAGGACATCTTCTGGATTTGCGTTCTTGGGTATTCTCGTTGCAATGGCTTGAACTTCATTGCAAAGTTCGTCGCCTTCAATATCTTTAGCTTCATTGTTTGAGAGGAAATGTTGTTAATTCATACAATCGTCCATCAGGGATTTTGCTGTTGCGGTATTTACCTTGGATATGTTGAAGCGAAATCCGAATATAGAAGTAAACTCGTCTAAATATTGAAATCTTTCATCCAGAGAAGAAATTGCAGTATTGAGAATGGCAAAATGGCAATTGAATTTGAAGTGTTGTTGGGGGGATACCAAAGGTTCATCATCTGCTTCGTAGTCAAACTGTTTTTCTTTTTTTTCAACCAAGTTGGCAGGGTTTCTGTTTCAAATGTTGGTTGAATGTTTAGATCTTCTGCCACTCCTCTGGTGTCAATTAGAATATTTCCAAGGCCATCGTCGCAACGTAACCTTTATAAGTAAAATTTACTTTTGCTTGGTTGATCTTTGGCAGCAGTCAAATCAAATTGCTTGGATTGTAACTGCTTACTTGTTATGTCGATTTCAAAAAGTATACTGTGCCATAAAACTACGCTTACAACAAAATTGAATTTTTCTATGTTTTTTGCCAGACTTAAAGCTTGCACTCACGAGTTGTTACCTGTTAACCCATTTAAAGAGCGATCTTCATAAATGTCCATTAAAGTGTTATGAACATCACCCAGTTGATATCGAAGAGGTACGAGAGCATCTATTCGACTTTCCCATCTGATTTCCCTAAGGGTAACTAACTTGAAACCATCTGGTTTCAAGTTAGTTACATATTTTTTAAAAGTTTTTTTTCTAATGTTGTGTTGAAGCAGAAAAATAAACATAAAGTTTTTGAACCAAAGCAAAGAACTTCGTAGCCTTCAAGGCCACGTGGCTACTCTAAGAGTACGTGGAAGCGGCCGCGCCCCCTCCCTGCTTCCCAATCCCCGCATATAGCACAGTACCGAACCGTGCCTCTTCACCTTCCTCAGCGCACAACCAACACCGTTGACTACTATCGAGTGTCGTCTGTCACTCAAGTCTCTCATGCAGTATGAATCAGTAAGTTGACCTGTAAAACGTAAATGAAGCTAATATTCATAAAATTTTATTCTGCAATGAACTTTTTTAAATTTTTCCATTTTTGCCGCCCTCCCCAGGTTGCCAGCCTAGGCGGCCGCCTACTTTGTCTAGTGGACGCGCCGCCACTGAGTTAAGATGGTTAGGCCACGTTTTCTAGATGAAGAATGACATATTGCCAAAAATTATGCTTTTTGGCCTGGGGGCCAAAAATTAAGTAGTTAATTATAGGCAGTGCAATAGCACTGCCTAAGTAAAGAACAATGTTTTTTTTTTCTTTTAGACCAGGGCACTTTGTATCAAAGGAGTTGTCATAGAAACTTCGAAAAGGGCTCAGTTGATTGGAAATTGGAAAGGCTTGTGCCCTTTTTAATAGCCAAAAGTGATTGGATGGCAACTAACACCCCTTTTACGCCCACCATTTCTGCCAGGGGCGCCAATTAGGGGGGGGGGCATGGCCCCCCCTAGACTTTGAAAATTACCTTCTTATTTATATTTCACAGCTATTTTCTATTTTAGCTATGTGCTATATTAAACCAGCAACTGGTCCAATAAATACGACCAACAAACTGGTGCCCTAATTATATAATCTTGTTTTGAAATGTCTAAGAGCGAGCGCGTCTACACTATTTTATTTCCGAGTAGGGTTCATTCAAAACTAAGCTTCATGTGGTCAGTACCCGTTTCGTTATTGTTCTTGTGAAGAATTCGTTGTAAACTATAAGTTTTGTATATTGCCTTTTTTAGTAGCTGGGAAAGGAAATGTGTTCTAGGGTTTCAAGGGGGTTTTGTTCAGCAGATTCTTGACATTGTTGAATAGTTTATGGGATGAATAGTCCCAGTGGAGTGTATGGGACTGTCATGAACAGAAAATATAAGTGATTGGCTTATGGAGTTTCTAAGCGGGGTAGTTTTACCGTGGAGTATGGGAGTGATTTTCTAAGTGAGTTTCTACGTGTTTCTTCAGTTCTTCTCTTGCCGTGTCTGAGTGAAGTCCTTGTCTACTACTCGTTTAACTATGAGTAAAAAGCGACAACAAACTTTGGATTTTTTTTGGTGAAAATGCGGAAGAAAAATGAAGAAACTTTAGTGCAAGAGACTGGCAATAGTGTCAGCGCCCAAAGTCTCGGGTTAGTTGAGATAAATTCCCCCACCTGTGACAGAATTTCGAAAACAAGCGGAACAATAAATGGCTCAGATCAACATGAAAGTTCGGTCTGCATCGCTGAACCCCTTGCGGGTTCCAGTAGCAGTCAAGAAACTCTCTCAGATATCTCTAGGACGCGTCATGACAAACCAGCTCAACCTATTCTTGAGAGATATCCGGCTTCCACTTCTAACGGAAGGAAATTCAGTGCACATTACTATAAGACTTATGAATGGAATGAATACTCTAAAAACTTGAATTCCGTGTTTTGTTTTGCTTGCCGCCATTTTTCTATGGGGACTCTAAGGGCTGGAGAAACTGCTGGAAAAAGGGCTTTCATTGAGTCAGGATTTTGCAAGTGGAAAGACAGTTCTCCTCTATTAAAGCATCATGATGGTTCTGAAAGTCATAGGCTTTGTATGTCAGTATGGACGGAATTTAAGATAATGAGTACTGATACTTCGAAATCTATAGCGAATACCTTAATTCAATCCAGATCTCAAGAGGTTCAGGAAAATAGATATCATGTGAAGTACATTTTTCGCGCTATTTGCTTTCTTGGCCGCCAGGGTCTTGCTTTGAGGGGTCATAACGAATCAGAAACATCTGCAAACCGGAGTAATTTGGTTGAATTAATGGAGGAAATGTCTAAAGGCGACGAAAAGCTGAAGGCCAAGTTACAGCGCCGATATGGTCACTATTGCAGTCATCAGTACCAAAATGACACAGTTACACTGATAGGAAGTGCTTTGCGCCAAGATATTATTTCAGAAGTAAAATCAGCTAATTACTTTGCTATTCTTGTCGACGAGACAAAAGACGTTTCTAGAAAAGAACAATTAGCGATCCTACTCAGGTATATATCAAATGGGAAAGTAGTGGAGCGACCAATCGGCTGCTATCACATGCACAAATTAGACGCCGAGAGCTTATCCACCTCGATTTGTGAAACTATAGAAAAGCTTGGTGTAGATTCGATGCCGTGTATTGCCCAATGTTATAATGGCGCATCCTTTATGAGTGTGGAATTTAACGGAGTTCAAGCAAAGTATAGGGAGAAGGTGCCTCATGCAGTTTATGTACACTGTCACGCCCACAGATTAAACTTGGGTTTGACTGACTGCCTAAAAAATATCAGCAAACTTTATGAATTTTTCTCTGTGGTGCAAAGACTTTACACATTTATATGATGCAGCAATACTCGTCACGAGCTATTTGTGGAATCCCAGCGTATTAGCGGGCAAAGTCTTGGAGCTTGAGAGGATTTTCCAGACTCGCTGGTTTTATGCAGTCCGCTCTATTTCAAAGGTGAAGGCCAGATTTGATTGTATTGTGTGCTTGCCGCAGTCTCTGATAGTTCCAACAGCGAGGCAGCGTGTGAAGCAAAAGGACTACTGGACAAAATCAACTCTGCCTCTTTTGTTTCAACTTTACACATAATGGAAAAAGTATTAGTCATTGTAAATTGTTTATCAGAGCAACTTCAATCCGGAATTTTGTTGATTTATAAGGCACTTGCACTGATTTCTGGGACATATGAGACACTCCAAAAGCTGAGAAATGATAACGAATGGAACAACTTAAGCAAAAACATATCTGAATTCTTGGCTTTAAACGATATCCAGGAATCGAAATCTCCACAATCTAAAACAAGTGCTTAAAGCAAGAGAAGTCAAACCATTTCCATTTGTCTCAAAGACTTTCTTTCAAACTCAACAACCGGTAAACGTAATATCAGTCAGCCAGTTGAATCAGACTGCGGTAAACTTCTGTACGTTGAGGTAATAGATTGTTTCACGAGTGAGATAGACCAACGTTTCATGCAGAATATGCCTCTGCTCGACGCTTTATCTGCCTTTGACCCCTCAAGTTCTAATTTTCTCGAACTTTCGAAAGTGGAAAGAGTTATGTGTCATTATCAAGAGATTCTCGGTGTCGATGACCATGCCATAGAATCCTAGCTTTCTCTTGCAAAGCTGCATCTGTCAAAAAGTGATATTTCAAAAATGGATCTTCTTCGAGCTATCGAAATCTTATCCAACCTCTCAGTTGCCTATTCTGCAGTGCTAAAACTGATGAAGCTAGTTGCTACTTTGCCTGTGACCACTGCCAGCAATGAACGATTCTTCTCGGCAGTAGTGCGTGTGAAGGACTACCTGTGATTGACGCTGTGAAACAACAGACTCAGTGATCTCATGATAATGGCCATTGAAAAAGAGGAGGTAAAGAAACTGGATTTGGATAGATTAGTCGACGATTTTGCCAAGCAGCGACCTCGCCACTACCCCCTGTTTTAGGTATATTTGTTAAATGTTGTTTTTTTTTTGCATCTTAATTAAAAAAAAAATTGAAAAAAATCCTTGCCCCCCCCTACTTTTTCGTGAATTGGCGCCACTGATTTCTGCAAAATCATCCAATCAAAATTTTGAGATAGCCATTTTGTTTAACGTAGCTGAAAGTTCTGGAAATTAGGTCTTTGAGGATGAAGCCCCCCCCCCATAACCCCCAGGGCAATGGTTGTAAGTTATCCAGACCAACGCAGTTAAAGGTCTAGAAATTATGTCTTTGAGGATGACACTCCACCCACAGCCCCCAGGGCAAGGGTTGTAAGTTATGCCCTTGGGACATTTAAGATTTTTATAGAAAGCATGGTCGAAGAAACTTCAAAAAGGGCTCATTCGATTGGAAATTGAAAGGGCTAGTGCTCTTTTTAATAGTCGAAAGTGATTGGAGGGCAGCTGACCCCCTTTCATGCCCACCATCCCCCCAAATACATCCAATCAAAATTTTGAATAGCCATTTTGTTTAACGTAGCTGAAAGTTCTGGAAATTAGGTTTTTGAGGATGAAGCCCCCCCCCACAGCCCTCAGGGCAATGGTTGTAAGTTATACCCTGGGGGCATATAAGGCTCTTATAGAAAACGGTGTCGTAGAAACTTAAAAAGGGCTCATTCGATTGGAAATTGAAAGGACTAGTGCCCTTTTTAATAGTCAAAAGCGATTGGAGGGCAACTAAGCCCTCTCTCACGCCAGCCATTTGCCCAAACACATTCAATCAAAATTTTGAGATAGCTATTTTCTTCAATGTAGTTGAATGTTCTGGAATTTAGGTCTCTGAGGATGACAACCCCCCCCACTCTTCAGGGGAAAGATTGTAAGTTTTGCCCTTGGAACATATACTGTTTTTATAGAAAGTGTTGATGTAGAAACTACAAAAAGGGCTCGTTCGATTGGAAATTGAACGGGCTAATGGCCTTTTCAAGGGCAATTACCCCCCCCCCCCGAACACATTTCCCCGAACACATCCAATTTAAATTTGGAGATAGCTATTTTGTTGAACGTAGTTGAAAGTTTTGGAAATTAGGTCTTTGAGGATGACAAACCCCCCACATTCCTCAGGGAAAAGGTTGTAAGTTTTGCCCTTGGGGCATATAAGATTTTCATAGAAAGTTCCGTCGTAAAAACTTCAAAAAGGGCTCGTTCGATTGAAATTTCAGATGGTTAGTGCCCTTTTTAATGGTCAAAAGTGGTTGGAGGGCAACTAACCCCCTTTCACACCCACCATTTCCCCAAATACATCACAGGTCTTTCAGGATTACAACTCCCCCCCCCCCCCGACAAACACACAGCCCTCAAGGCAAGGGTTGTAAGTTATATCTTGGGGACATATAAGGTTTTCATAGAAAGCGTTGTCGTAGAAGCTTCAAAAAGGCTCATTTGGAAATTGAAAGAGCTAGTGCCCTTTTTAATAGACAAAAGTGATTGAAGGGCAACTAACCCCCCCTAACTTCACCCCTCTTGGTACGTCCTTGCCCACAGCCGTCAGGGCAAAAGTTGTAAGTTACGCCCTGGGGGTATATAAGGTTTTTATAGAAAGTGTTGTCATAGAAACTTCAAAAAGGGCTCATTTCAATTGGGAATTGAGAGGGAGAGTGTCCTTATTAATAGTCAGAAGTGATCGGAGGGCGAATGCCCCCCCCCCCCCCTCCCACAACCATCATTTCCCCAAACACTTTCGATCAAAATTTTAATATAGCCATTTTGTTGAACGTAGTTGAAGGGTTTGGAAATTATGTCTTTGTGTATGACAACCCCCCCACAGGCCTCAGTCTTAAGGTTGTAAGTTATGCCCTGGGGGCATATAAGGGTTTAATAGAAAGTGTTGTCGCAAAAACTTCAAAAAGGTCTCATTCGATTAGAAATTGATATGGCTATTCCCCTTTTTAATAATCGAAAGTAATTGGAGGGGGAATCAACTCCCCCCCCCCCCGGCCCATAATTTCCCCAAACATTTCCGATCAACATTTTGATATGGCCATTTTGTTTAACGTATTTGAAAGGTCTGGAAATTATGTCAATGAGGATAACAAATCCCCCATCCCTCGGGGTAAGAGTTTTAAGTTATGCCCTGTGGGCATGTAGGGTTTTTGTAGAAAGCATGGTCATATAAACTTCGGAGGGGGCTCATTGGATTGGTAATCAGGCGCTCTGTTGCTCTTTTTAAGAGTCAAAGTGATCTGAGAGCAGATACCCCGCCCCCCCCCTCCACACACGTTGTATTGTCCCGAAATGCATCTAAATAGAAATTTTGAGAGCCATTTTATTCAAAATAGTCTAAACGTCATATAACAAGGCTTTTAGGGTTTAAACAAACCACAGAGATTAGGGGCAAGGGTTGTAAGTTATGAATAGAGGGTATTTAAGGTTTTTTTTATGGAAGGGATGGTTTTTTACTTTAGAAGTATTTTCAATTTGGTATTTCAAGAAGTATTTTCAGAAGTATTTCAACCAATTTTCATTTGGTTGAAATTTGGAAGTTCTAGTTCCTTTTTAAGCTTCAAAAGTGATGGACGGCATTTAGCCCCCCTCCCTCTGCTACAACCCGTCCTTTCATTAAACGCATCTGATTGAAATTATGAGATAGCGATTTTTTTTAAAATAGTCCAAAGGACATATAATAATTTCTCTAGGGATGACACAACCTCCCATGCCCTTAGGGCATATAAGATTCTATAAAAAGGGTATTCGTGTATGCTTCGGAGGGGACTCATTGGATTGGTAGTCATAAGTTCTAGTGCCCTTTTTAATAATCAAAGTGATCAGAGCGCTACTACCCCCCCCCCCACACACGCGCACACACACAAACACGTCGTGTTTTCCTGAGATGTATCCAATAGATATTTTGAGACAGTTCGTTTCTTCAAAATAGTCCAAATATCATATAAAATGCCTTAGAGGTTGATACAAACCACCAGAGTCTGAGGACGAGGGTTGTAAGTTATGCCCAGGGGCATTTAAGGTTCTTATGGAAGGTATTGTTGCATAAGCTTTAGAGGTAGCTCATTTGGTTGAAATTGGAAGTTCTAGTTTTTGATTAAGATTTAATAGTGATGGAGGTCAAGAAGCCCCCCCCCCCCAACTACCCCGCTTTTTCAATCAGATGCACCAAATGCATCTGATTGAAACTTTGTGATGGAAGTTTTGTTTAAAATAGTCTAAAGAACATAAAATTGCTTCCAAGGTTGGCACAACCCTCCCCCCCCCCCTGAGCCCTGGGGCAAGTGCTTTAAGTTAGGTCCTGGGGGCATATAAGGTTTCTTTGGAATGGGTGGTTGTGTTAAATTTCAGATGGATCTAATTTAATTTTAAATTGGAAGTTGTAATACCCTTTTTAAGAGTCAAAGTAATTTGAGAGAAACCTCCCCCCCCCTCTCCCAACATTTCCCATAACACATATCTAAAACAGATATATCAATGTTTTGCGGCATCAATTTCTTCAGCATTGTTGAAAGGATCAATAATTATGCGTAGCAATAGTTCTAGTAGCAGTATGCAAATAGTACCTTTTTTTCAACATCTCCTTCAAAACACAATGACAATTTTAATTTAATACCATTAACCGGTCCTGAAGCCTTGCTGATACGTCCTCTTGACAACCTATATGGGCATAGTGTGATTAGATTTATTTCAATACAGTTACAATATTGCCCAGAATTTTCGCCTTAATACTCTTAGGTTTATTAGTTGGAGTAGTAGCACCAGCAAAGATAGTAGTAGCAGTAGGAGTATAGTTAATAGTAGTAGTCTTAGCTTTAGTAGCAGTAGTAGTAGTAGCAGTAAAAGTAGCAGTGGCTGTAGGAGCAGAACCATTGGTATTATGTTGCAAATATTGTCTTTTAGTTAGTTCAACATCCCCCATAACAAGCGTTGTAAGTTAAAATTTCACACACGAAACTGTTCCAAGATATTGCTAATGTACCCTTTTGACAACCTGCATACGGATGGGAGATTGTCATACTACTAGGATATATCTGAGAACTATAGACCAATTAGTATAACATCAGCCATGGGTAAAGTATTGGATAGTCTTCTGAATTTAGCTGTAATTAAGTACCTCGATTCTAATGAACTGCTCATCCCAAATAAGGATCGCTTTAAAAAAAAGTCCAAATTAACTGAAACAAACCTCCTAGATACCTATGAATATGTAATGGAACTCACTGATAAAGGAGTGGATTTAGATGTTATGCTTCTTGACTTTGCTAAGGCTTTTGATAAAGTATGTCACAGAAGACTGAAAATAAAGCTACGTGCTAACGGTATTAATTCAGATGCAACCAGCTGGATAATTGCCTTCTTGACAAATAGGAAGCAAGTGGTTGAGGTTCATGGTGATGGAGGCTGATCTTTCTTTTCTGAAATTGCAGCAGTCATAAGTGGAGCAGTGCTTCCATTCTAGGGATATCCCTCCTAGAATGGGGATTTTTGAGGTCTTTTAGGGGTGAACTTTTTCAGTTAGGGATTTGGGGATTTTTAGGGATTTTCATTAGTCTTCTGGATTTCTTAAGCAACTTCTAGAGTTTTGGCCCTAGAAAATCCTCTTCCGACCCCAAAAAGAAAAAATGGGACGGAAGTAGTTTTCCGTCCCATTTTTCCAGAAATTCTGGACGCGCTATAAAGGGAGTTCAGGTTAAGGATCTTTTGCGCAGTCGAATCGGAAGTGCGTTATGGCGTTATGTTTAAATTCCTGCCCATGCTGGATAGAAATTCTTAAAAAAAGGCATTGAGTGGTATATTCACTGTTTTATATTAATATAGATATATATATATAATTAGCGTAATTATTTTTCACAATTATCATAATTAATTGAATCATTCTAACTTAGCAATTAACAAAGAAATAAAAAAAAATGCACCTGAAAAAATCAGTACTTTCATCAGCCTTGTGGAAAAATTTAACTGCAGCCTCAAACAACTTGATTTTGCAACCTTGACAACATGAAATTGCTGACATTTTGATAATAATGTATAAATTTGAATTTTGGTGAAAGCCAGTCTCCATTTGGCAGATTCTGAAAATTTGTACTGCCAATCTGTAAATTTTATTTTAATGCAGACATCTTTTCTAGAGACTTCTAAAATTCTTTTAACACAACTAATCGTTTGGATAAAACCTGGCAAAGGTGCAGACTAGAGACCCCTGCAGTCAAAGGTGCAGAGGTACTGCTCAATTTAACCTGGACTTGCAGTAAGAAATTAATTGTTTATATCTTGCTTCAACTGGACAGCCCTCTGTGCCTTTAGAACCCAATAGACCGAATAACATATAGTAAGAAATAAGATGTTTTTATCAGGAGTCCCTTGTCTGCACCTTTACAGAAAACTTGGTTTGCCTTCCGACCACTGCTACTTGATTATAAAAATGCAATCAATAGCCCCCACCAATGACACCAAAAATTGTAAAAGGTTTGGGATACCAGGTGATCTGTCACGTTTCACTATTCGTTTCAAGCATTCTGTTCTTTCAATAGGATCATGACTTTCTTGTCAATAAAGAATATTTTAATTTACAAGATGATTAGTTTAAGGTGATTGAAAGCCAGTTGATACTCATTGATAGCCCCCTGCCTGCTGTACTATATACATGTAAAGTTGCCATAGGAAACAAGGTTATATTACTTTGCTTAAAAAAATGAACTTCAGAAAAGACAGAATAGAACAGCTACTGCATGTAAAAAGCTAGCAAAAGTTTTAGTCTCTTTTGTTCCATAAGAGGTTCTTTTTTTATAGATCTTTCAACTGCACCAAAAGGATCAAGGCCTGTTTTGTTGTATATAACAATTTTTATAATGAGACAACCATGTTTGTTTAGCCGACCTGCCTGCCAAGTGAAAGGCTGAGATACTATGCAATGTTGACATAGCATAGTTTATTTGTCATTGGAAATAAACTTAGCTTAATTTAACAGGGTGGTCCATAATAATAAGTCACCATAAATAGAAAAAACAATTATGTTTGTATCAGAAATAATTCATAACATGATCTGCACCATCACCATTATGTTGGAAACACATTTCAATATGTTTCTCCCACTCTTGATGAACATAAATTAGCAAACCAATGATCTGTTGCAAAAACATAAGCATGTGTTCTATTTATGGTGACTTTTTCATTCCTTCTCAACTTTTACTCATAGGACAGTAAATGGAGTATGATTTGCTATGGAGCAAGGGGGATTGCTCTTCTAGGATATGGTGGTCAAAATAAACAAAATATAAAATTTATATGGCTGTATTAGTGTATTAAGTTGTAGTAGGGTCACACTGCTAATCACATCAACGTTAACAGTGCATGAAAGATATATTTTATTTAGTTTCCAAGATTGTATCCCTGGTGCCTGATATTTTTCAGATTAGTATGGGAGATAGCATTAGTGAAGAATCCAACTCTAGTGTTTTACCCTCCTCAAATTAAGCAACTCCTCCAAGGAAAAAAACAGAAGA
Organism: Artemia sp. Qi Xiang Cuo; assembly: GCF_049724085.1. Taxonomy (NCBI): domain Eukaryota; kingdom Metazoa; phylum Arthropoda; class Branchiopoda; order Anostraca; family Artemiidae; genus Artemia; species Artemia sp. Qi Xiang Cuo. The sequence goes on along the minus strand of NC_142798.1, from coordinate 45,845,809 downwards.
AACGTGAACCTGCACGTAGTTCTACCACTCTGATTGAGTACTCCAAAAAGTTTGTTGACTCATGGATGAGTGACCCGGCAATGGAAGGGATGGCTAAAAAAAATAACTCGTATCTTGGATATTGTGAAGTATGCAATACTGATCTCAAGCTAGGAAAAAGCGGAAAATCAGAGCTTATAAAGCACTCCAACACAAAGAAGCATAAGTCAAACATTGAAGCAGAAGGGTCCGCTTCAAATAATCTTGGTCACTTTTTGCAGGGGGGATTCACTGAACAGACAAAGAGTTTTGAGGCCAGAACCTGCACTTTTCTAGTTGAAAATACCTTGGCTATTTCTAAGGTCGAGCCTTTTGTAGCTTTTTTTAAAAATTTGCCTTCAAAGGAAGTAGTGAAGAATATGCAACTCGAGAAACAGAAAGCTACCAATGTTATACGAACAGGACTAAGTGGTTTTTATGAAGATCGTTTGACGGAAATCTTACAGAATTGCTACTTTTCAATCATTATTGACGAGTCCACTGATGCATCTTCAAAGAAGTTTCTTCCAGTTGGAGAAATATTTTGTAATGACGAACTCTTAGTTGAAGTTGATGTACTCGATGTAGTCAATGTGTCCTGACTCTTTAGCCAAGGCGATATTTGAGAAGCTGAAGAAGTGCATAATAGAAACCCACAAGCTTCCCCATGCAAGTTTTATAGGGTTTTGCTCTGACACTACATACTCTATTATAGGAACTAACCAAAGCATTTCATCCATGATAAAACAAGCGTTCCCATGGGTAGTCATAGTGGAATGCTCCTGCCATATGGCTCATCTTGTTGCTTCATATGCATGCAAGAAATTGCCAAAATCCTTGGAAGACATCTCTCCATATATAGTCACTTCACACATAGTCACAAGAGGCAACATGCTTTCCTTGAATTTCAAAAGTTCTACCAAGTTGACATGCATAAGATTCTGCAGGCAGGGCAGACTCAATGGCTTTCGGTCAAAGCTGCTGTGGACAAAATTTTGGAACAATAGGATGCTCCTACTACAGACTTCTACTAGTTGAGGATCCAACAAAGCTTAATGAGCTTGCATACACAAATCTGAACCCAGTTATGAAGTGTATGTTTGAATTTGTTGCCTTTGCATTGGGATTACTTACTGAATTCAATGTAGCTTTTCAAGCTGACAATCCACTATTTTATCGCCTGAAACTAGAGACAATCTCTTATCAAGGAATTGTCTTTGAGCTTCATGAAGAAGGACTATGTGAAGTCAACAAATGCATTCCAAATTAATGTGAATGACCAAAGTGTTTACCTCCCCCTCGAAAATATTTATTTGGGTCCAAATGGGCAGGACTCTCTCTTGACACTAAAATCAGATCCTGGTGTTCCCCATGATGCAGTTGAAAAGATCCTCAGAGCTGCAAAGTCTTTTTACATAGAAGCTGTGCAGCAGATCCAAACTCGGTTTCGTTTCGATGATGACATTTACAAATATGCAGAAATGGTTGGTGCTCTATCACCTCAGTCACTACGGCCTAGTTATCTCCAACCCTTAGTTCGAAAATATGGGAAAGTATCATGGGATAGAAACAAAATTGAACAGAAATGGAGAAAGCAGTCTCATCAATATTGTAAATGTTGAAAACATGGATGCGGTTACCTACTGGCGTTTGTTTTTTTAGAAAAAAAAAAATGCCGGAATCGAGGGATAAGCAAAAATAAAAATTGCAGTAATTTTTTTGTTTAATCTTACATTCTCCAACCTTGTCGTCGAAAGGTTTTTAGTGCAGTAAAAATCATAAAGACAGACAGACGGAACTCGCTTAAAACGGAAACGTTACGTGGAATTCTGAAAACAAAATACGGTATGAAGCGGGCCCAAGAAAGTGCCACATACATTCGTGGAGACGAGCCGCTACTGCTGCACATGAAAAGAGTCAAGGCTTCAGCTACCATCGGAAAAAAGGATAAAGGTGTTGAATCTGATTATTAATAAAAATGTATTTTTCTTTGTTTTTTTTTTTAATCAATATAACTTGATTCTGAGGCAACTAATGGATTGTTCACATTGGTGTAATAACCAGTGTGACCTTATAACCCAAATTACCAAAAATAACCATAAAAAATAAATATTGATTTGTTTTGACCACCATGTCCACGTGCTGACTCAACCAATTAAGCACTTTGATTGGTCATCTGTAACAGAAAATAAACTTCAAATCTATTTCTCTTACTCGTCTTACTATACCCTATGCGCCTTATTACACCTTACTAAACGAACGTAACTAATTCCTAAGTATTGTTTCATTTTTTACCTTTTCTGTATTACTCTAAGTACATGTCAACCAATTTTCTATGCTTAAAGTTCATATTTTCGTCATATTTTTACAGATCTGTTGACTTATATATTTTTTTTTCAAACATTTTTATTAACATAAACACAAGTAAATATTAAAACAAGTAAAAGAAAAAATAATGATTAAAAAAGTGACCATTTGGATATAATTCATGTGAACCCATCCAATGGGTGTGTTGCAAAAGTAGTAAAAAAGAATAAAAAAATAATGGAAAATAAAAATAAGTAAATAACATATCTCAATATTGTCCCGATTTCAGACTATGGAACCAGAATCTATCAATCAAAACCGAACTTAACTAGTCGATAATTAAGAAGCATTGTTTTAAACGTCAAAGGAACATATTTTGGTACCAGTAAATGGTCCTAAGTTTCAAAATAAGTCGCCTTGAACAAATGCTATTGAAAGTCAGCATAACAAGGCTTGTGACTTGAAGAAATCAGAAAATAGGGAAACTTTGAGGGATTTTGGTACTGAAAATAGGGATTTCTAGGGATTTTCCACCAGTCTACTAGGGATTTGAAAAAATTTGAAGTGGAAACACTGAAGTGGAGTTCCACAAGGTACTGTGCTAAGGCCAATATTGTTTTATATCTATATTAATAATTCCCCACATGTGGTCATAAATAAACCAAGCCTTTATGCTGATGATTCTAAAATTATTGGCTCAGTAAATACAAACACTACCTTACAAGCTAATATTGACTCTTTTTGTAAACGGGCAGAGTTGGCGTCTTGAACTGAACATAAAAAAGTGCAGAACTATCCATTTTAGGAAAACTAACCCTGGTCATGTATACAATATAGATTCAAATAACACACAACCTCAACCTGTTCCAGCTGCAATTGAAGACAGAGATCTTTGGGTTATTATAGACAACGAGTTCAGATTCACAATCCATACAAGAATGGGTAGAGTATCACAAAGACTAGAGTTAACAAAAAGGACAATCTCTTCCGGAGCTCCACAGACCATGCTAAAGCTCTACAAAGCCCCAATTTGGCCTGTCATAGAATATGTCATGGCTGTTGCCTCTCCTATTAATAAAGATGATGTAACTGCCCTTGAGTCCATTCAAAGAAAGGCCATAAAATGTATAGAAAAGAGAAACAATCTTGACTATGCTGCAAAATCAAGAAGACTTAAGCTACTTTTGCTAGTGTATAAAAGACAAAGAGGAGACATGATCGTGACCAAGAAGCTATTAACCAGTGACAACCCTCCATCTTATCTCCAACTAGACACTCAACGAAAGAGTAGATGCCGCTTATTTAAACTTTCAGAAGAGAGCCCAGATATGTACAGCAAACCACTTCTTCTCCAATAGAATTGTGTCCTACTGGAATTCATTAACTGGTCAAACGGCAATAGCCCCTTCCACCATATATTCAAATCTGGAGTTGATCGTGAGTAGCAGATGCAACCACGGAAGACCAAGTGTTATGCAGCCAATTTGAGTCATCGCCAGTGCTCACCAGTAACATCACAGGATTCATCTTAGTTGCTGGAAATTGCCTGCGAAAACCCAAATGAATTATTTGAAGTAAAACTTTTAACAAGAAATGTCTGAAAAGTGTTTTGGGGAGATGGGACGATGACAGAGGGGTGCTAGACAGCATTTGTAGTGTGGTACTATTGCATGAAATGCTTGCAAATACCCGAATTAATTACTGGAAATTAAAATTTTAACATAATTTGTCATAGATCGGTCTTGGGGGAGATGATGCGATGACAGAGGTGATCCACGTGGGCACTAACAGTATATTATTGTGAGGTAAAATTCTTAGAGTGTCAAATACTATTGTAAGAAGAGGAGCTTTTCTGTTGTCAAAAACATAGTGTTTAATGAGAGGTTTTAGCTTATTTTAGGAATGAATTAGGTTGAAAATGTTCTAGAGGCTGATTGCTGGCGTCATGCGCAACGCTGGTGCCGGTATGAAAAAAGTTTCGTATCGCCATTCCGCTCTGGGCCATAAGTTCACTTTTTAATGGTTGGGTATCTATCCTTCTCATAATATGATCTTCCAAGCTCTCGCATTAGGTATCTTTGCTTAAGAAATACATCACTGTTAATACGCAGCACGCATGTGTGTGTACCATTCTGGAGTCCCACGGGGTCTTTTTTGTCTAGGGAGATAAATTGGCGTTATTCATATTAGACTTGGTTACGGAAATTCTGGGAATCGTCCTGAAAAACAATGCATCAAAATCGCTAGGAATCATGCCAATAAAGAAGAAGTATTAGAACGCCTTGAGTCTTGGGCGGCTTACCACGGGTGTGAATCTTGCTGGTTTAGTGCTAAACACAAGGATGATGTGACGTTAAAGGGTTGTCGTAGAAATTACCGTTTTTTAACCTCCTTTATCGCCTAGCCTGACGTCCGGGTTCCGTCCCAAAAATGAGTATACACTAACCAAACCCCCCGCAGTGCGCTGGATGGCTGGGAACAAGAATTTCTCGAAATATAATTTTCCTTCTTTTGCGTGTTTTGATATTTTTGCTGAAAAAAAATGTGCCCTGGGGGTTCGGCGGGCTGAGACATACCGCTCGGGGGACTGGACACTTCCTCGGAGGCGACCAGCGAGCAGGTCAGTATCTTAGTGGACGGAGGCAGGATAACAATGAATAAACACTTGAAAATTACCGCTTTTTGTAATGAAAAATTATGAATATAACAGCGCTGAGCTGGCGAGCGAAAAAATGGGTTCCCCTCCCCCCACAGACGGCTCCCCTCCTCCCCTGGAGTCCTCCCCCCTCGTCATTCCAGAAATTACGCATGTTATTGCTTATATTTTATCCTTTTATAAGCCACAATAATGCCTAAAAATTGCATTGTCAAGGCGCCCTCTGAACATGAATGCTAGGTGGAATGAATGCTATTTCACATTATTCTATTGTTAGAATAATGTGAAATATCCATAAGTTTATCTCAATGAAAAAAAGGGCATTTCCTTAAAAGTCTTTCAATAGTATCTCTTTATATGGTTTAAATATACCACTAATATTAGGTCATCCGGGGGGGGGGGATCTGGTGCCATATGGTGATGGATGGGGGTAATGCCATGGCGGTGTAGAGTTTTTTGTGGGGCATCATGATAGGACTATATTGCAAAAACTTGAATCACGGGATTTAAAGACATTATTTTTAATAAGAAATGTTTGAAAAATGTCTTGGTGGAGATGATGTGCTGTCAGGGTTGGGGGGGGGGTCATGTAGTGTCATTATGGGGTGAACTACAGTTTAAAAGTTATCTTGGAGACATTAAGGAATTTTTCCCATAGAAGAGGTGAAAATCTAACAGGTACTCAAAGAAGTGGATATTTTCCTTAAAGGCTCTTAATATGTCTGAAATCGGCATCTAATACCAACATCATTACTCCAGTATTGCTTGGTAGAGGGGGGGGGCGTATTGTCGCGATAATGTGAAATCTAATACCCCACGTTAATAAACGATACATTTTCGTTTTATCGTTATTAATATATTGAGAGCAAAAGTCTCCTGGGGTGTATCAAATCGGCAGAGTAACGCATCATTCTAACGAAAGCCAAAAAAATTGGGAATCTTAGCTGTCAAGCAATATGTATTTTTAGAATATGGTTCCAGCTACAAAATACTGGCAATGATTTCATGGACGACTTGCTTGGGGCGCTGTACCATTGGAAGGGAATGACCTTCCGAGTCCTGGTTGTGTCCAGAACTCTAGAAAAATAAAAAAATTATGAAAGGTGTTTCGAGCAAAAAATGAAACGCCGAAAAAAAGAAAATGTCTTGAGGGTTTTGGGCGAAAAATGTCAAAATGGTATTATCCGGCAGTGATGGACGCGCCGTCCATGCGTAAGATGCGCTGACCTTACATAAAGTATGTGCAGCCATTAAGTTAATGAAAAAACGCTTTGGGAGTTTCGGGCGAAAAAAAGTACCACGTGACAGTGTTGCATAATCAATACGTAAGGTGTGAGCTGTCGTTACGTTACAAGCGGGGATTCTCCCATGGGTTCCTATGCGCAAAGTTAGGCATATTGTTCCTTTTGAAACGGAGTAACGTCTTTGGAGTCCAGAGGGGTGTGTCGTGGAGTCTTGCCAAGTGTGTCCCTTTAATAGAACAGGTGACCGCGTTGTACAGGTGCAAGGGTGTGTCGCATGACGTCAGAGGGCTACCGTAGAAAAACAAAGGACTGTGTCTTAGAAAAACACCTGAACTAGTCGAAAAGGACATTGAACTCTTGCCATAGACATTGAACTCTTGCCAAAAATGGGAATCTTGCCAGGGGTGGGAATTTGCATTGAAAATGTGACGTCAGAGGGCATGCGTTTGAAATCCCATGGGAAAAGGGAGGGCATGCGTTTGAAATCCGGGGGTGTGTACCGTGGTGTCAGAGGGCTGCCGTAGAAAAACAAAGGGGTATGTCATATAAAAACACCTGACCTAAATGAACCATTGAACTCTTGCCAAGGACACTGAACTCTTGCCAAAAATGGGGATCTTGCCAGCTGGGGACAGGTGCGAGGGTGTGACGTCAGAGGGCTCTGTTTAGAATCCAATGCTATCTTCCCTATGCTAATTTCCCTATGTTATTTTCCGTATGGCTGCCTTTGAAAACTTTATGGCCCCCCTACTGAAGTAAATCAAAACAAACTATAAGCCTTATGAACTTTCAAAAAGGTGACAAAGCAATATCTCAAGAACAATTTGTATTATTAAGTTAGATCTTTAAGAGTAAGTTGTGGGGGAATTTGAACTAGCCAGAAAGCACTATGCGTATACTTTTAGTACAATAACTACAGTTACTGTAACTAATGACGCTAAAAGTATTAAGGTGAAACTTCTAGGAAGTGTTTATTGGGTGTTCCAATTAAACGAAAAAACTGTATACATGCAGGTTTTTAAAAAGGCATATAAGCAATATCATAGGCAGCACCACTCTAGAATAGCTAGTTATATCATTGAAACATTTAAAGAAGCTAATTCGATTCAAAATTAAAAGCTCTAGGTTCCTTTCTATGAGTAAAAAGAGATTAGAGGGCAATCAGCCCGTCTCTTAAGCCGATTTATTTCCCAAACACATCTAGTCAAAATGTTGAGATAACTATTTTGTTCAGCTTAGTAGAACGGTCCAGCAACTATATCTTTAGGGACATTGGGCATGTCAAACCTCCACAATTATACCAAACTATGGATTCTTATAGAAAAATAAACCGAAAAGATATAAAATATTTTTTTTTCATGAAAATGTCTTTTTCAATAAAAAACGAACAGAACTTCATCTAAAAAACTGTTTCCACAAAATAAGCTTTTCAAAGAAAGAGCTTTTCAAAGTAAAGAGCTCCATTAAGCCAATTAAATAAAAAAAAGAAAGTTTTTTAAACTGAAAGTAAGGAGCGACATTAAAACTTAGAACAAACAGAAATTATTCCGTATATGAAAGAGGCTGTCCCCTCCTCCATGCCTCGCTATTTACGATAAATTTTTTTATTGTTTTAAAAAAAAAAGTTTTGAGACAGAGACAAACTTTTGCGTAAAGAGCGAGGCGTTGAGGAGGGGACAGCCCCTTTCATATACGGAATAATTTCTGTTCGTTTTAAGTTTTAATGCCGCTCCTTACTTTCAGTTTAAAAAACTTGTTTTTTTTATTTAATTTCTGATCGTTTTTTAGTTAATGCAGCTTTTATTTTGACTCACCGTCATTGAATAAGTAAAAAAATTTGCACAAAAACTTTACTCTTCTTTTGCTAAACGACTGTCTCTAAATTTGGTTTTGACATAATTTACAAATTAACGTACATAACACTAGTCAATACCTTGCTCTTTAAGCAAAAGTTCAAATTGTGTTCAAATTCTTTAAAAATGACCACTTAATCACAAAGGCCATCAATTAGAATAAATAGCTCTTTTGAAAGTACTAAAAAATCTTTGGCTTAAAGAGCGAGGCATTGACTAGAAGGTGAACCCAATCATATAGCTAATATATTTTTTTCGTTTTAAGTTTTGATGTTGCTCCTTACTTTCAGTTGAAAAACTTGTTTTTTTATATTTAATTTCTGATTTTTGTTTTAAATAATGATGGGAAATCCGGCGCCCCCTTCATAGCCATGTCCCTGCCCCCCTGCAAACTTCCTTCCTTAAAAGATCCTCCCATATAAAACCCCCGACCCACCACCACCCCCCCCTACCATAAAAAAATTCCCCCTGAAAACGTCTGTATACTTCCCAATAACCAATACTAAATGTTAACATTGGGTAAAGTTCATAACTTTCAGCCCTCCCCCTGGGAGCTTCGAGGGATTAAGTCATCCTAAAAGACATAGTTATAATATTTTCGACCACGCTGAACAAAATGTCTATCTCAAAAGTTTGGTCGGATGACTTTGGGAATAAAAGAGCGTGGGAGGGGGCCTAGTTGCCCTCCATTTTTTTGGTCACCTAAAAAGGGAACTAGAGCTTTTAATTTTCGTTCCAAGGAGCCCTCTCGTGAAATTCTAGGACCGCTGGGTTAATACGATTACCCCTGTTGAAAAGAAGAAAAAAAAAATAAATAAACACGCATCCGTGATCTTTCTTCTGGCAAAAAAATGCAAAATTCCACATTTTTGTAGATAGGAGCTTGAAACCGCTACAGTAGGATTCTCTTATATGCTGAATATGATGTTGTGATTTTTATTAAGGTTCTATAATTTTTAGGGGGTCTTTCCCCATTTTTTCGAAAATCAGCCAAATTTTCTCAGGCGCGTAACTTTTGATGGGTAAGATTAAACTTGATGAAACTTACATATTTGAAATTAGCATTAAAATCTGTTTCTTTTGATGTATCTATTGGTATCAAAATTCTGTTTTTTAGAGTTTCGGTTACCATTGAGCCGGGTCGCTCCTTACTTACAGTTCGTTACCACGAACTGTTTGGAAATAAGCAGAAATGAAATCAAGTAATCGTCTAAGCATGAACTACCACAAATTACCATCAATAAATAAATTAAACTCAAAATGAACAGAAATTAGAATAAATAGCCGAGTCAAACTCGAAACGAGCAAAACTTAACAACTCACTTTTTTAAAACTCACTTTTTTGCCCATTTTTTATTTTAAGGAATAAATATCAGCATAGGTAAATTAAACTGACAATCTACGGTAATTTTTTTTTTCAGACAAACCTAAGGTATGTTCTGGTCTTGAGAAGGCATGGGGGTCGTCAGCCCTAGTAATATTTATTTTTGCTCATTTTGACTTTGACTCGGCAGTTCATTGTAATTTCTGTTCATTTTGAGTTTTATTTAATTTTTGATAGTGATTTGTGGTAGTTTTACGCTTGTAAGATTATTTGACTTTATTTCTGCTCATTTATGACTTAATAGAGCTCTTTGCTTTTCTTTGAAAACCTATTTTGTGGAAAGTTTTTTAAATTAATACAAATATATGACACCTTCATTCAGCCATGGGGGGGGGGGGGTCTGGTGCCTGCCCCATCACCCTTTGCCCCCCTTATGGGTGCCCATGCCTGGGAGGGCATGTTTAGACACGATTCCTTATAAAATGGCTGTCTAGACACCTATAGGGGGGAAATAACATGGAAGGATACCACCAGGAAACATATTTAGACACGATTCCATACAAACTTGTAAGGTTTTTAATAGAAAAACATCGTGGGGAGATAAAACGGGGGTGTCATTAACTAGTAACCCCATTTATTATCAAATATATCCAAACCATCAATCACATCCGACAATCATAACCAGCAACCAACAATCGCATCTAACAAACATAACCAACAAACAACAAACTTAACCAAGAGTAATAACCAACAATCAATAATCACATCCAACAATCATAACCAGCAACCACCAATCACATCCAATAAGCAAAACCAAAAACCAATAAAACATAACCAACAAACATAACCAACAAACATAACCAATAAACATAACCAACAAACATAACCAACAATCATAACCAACAACCATTAATCGCAAACAACAAACATAACCAACAACCAACATGACCAACAACCAACGAACATAACCACCACTCATATCCTGCGAAAATAACCAATAAACCAACAACCAATAAACATTACCAACATCCAATGTTAATTTCCCTATGGCTGCCGTGACGTCAGAGGGCATGCGCATGAATCCTATGGGAAAAGGGAAGGCTTGTGCTCGGAATTCTATGGGAAAAGGGAGAGCATGTGCATGAATCAATGGAGGTACCTCTACTAGCAGACATACAGATAACAAGTACTAATGTAAATGAAAAAATAAATCTTGAAACGAGTAAAAATTAAATTGAATATTCAAGTCAAACTTAAACCAAACCAAAATCACAACAAACGGGAGTTTGGCTCTTGCCCCATTCCCCCTCCCCTAACCGTAAAAGTCTAAAGCATATTGTGTCATTTCCATTTTTTTTTTGTCTTGAACAGTCCTTGGAAAGAACTAATAAAAATAAACTGAGTGTCTAATACATAATGATATTAATTGCTAAAAGCTCAGCAATTCAAGAGTTGATTTCACTGTAATTTTTATTTTTCAACGTTGTAAATACAAAATAAAATGTTTGTAATATAATTTGTTTTCAGTAAAGAAAGATGTTTTCGTGTACTTGTAATAAAAGACAAATTGTGTAATTTACAATCCTTGCCCTGGGTTCTGTGGGGGGCATTGCACCCCCGGAGGCATAGTTACTAGACTTTTTGACTGCTTTGAACAAAATAGCTTTTTTTCAAAATTTTGATCAGTGATGAGGGAATGGAACATCTAAAAAGGGCAAGGAAGGCTGGTTTTCCTCCGTTAACTCTTCATCATCCCCTTAAATTTTCAATTTTAATACCCTCAATCATTCCTTAAATATTGATGATACTGCTTTCTGACGACCAGCAAGCACACAATGTTTTTTATTGTGTTTGGCATCCTTCTCCAAAGCTCTGGGGGGAGGGGGGCTAGGTCATCCCCATAGGCATATTAATTTGAGCTTGAGACTATTTTGAACAAGATGGCTATATCAAAATTTTTACCAAATCTTTCTGAGGGAGGACAACTAAAATTTCTGAGGGAGGACAACTAAATGGGGGAATGGTATCCCTGGAAAGTATAGCTTATAGATCTTTGACTAGTTTGAGCAAAATACCACTTATGAAATTTCAATCAGTGTTGAGTAGAGAGGGCACCTAAAAAGATGAAGGAGAGGTCAGGGGCTGGTTGCCCTCCAATATCTCTTCAACTTCTCCTCAACATACCTTGAAAGTTTCAACTTTATACCCTCAGTCGTTATTTAGATATTGCTGATATCCCATTTGCACAACCAGCAAGGACATATTATATTTTGATTCTGTTTGACATCCCTCTCAACATTTCCTACAAGTTTAACCCGAATACCCTAAGCCTTTTTGGAAACCCAGGATCAACCGTGTTCTCTTTTCCAAAAAAATGCTTATATGTTACAGTTGGCAACTTGCATAACTTACAGCCCTTGCCCCAGGAGCTGGGGGTGTCAACCCTGGAGATAGCTATTTTAACCTTTGGACTATTTTGAACAAAATGACTATCTTAAGATTTTGATCTGATGCATTCGGGGAAAAAGGGTGGGGGGGGGCTGGTTGGCCTATCACTTTTTACTTCAAAAGGGCACTAGAACTTCCGACTTCCTTTCGAATGAGCCCCCTCCAAAGTTCATACGATCACGCCTTCCATAAAAATCTTATATATTGAGAATGGGCAACTTGCATAACTTACAGCCTTTGCCCGGGGCTGGGTCGTCAACCTGAAAGCAAAAGTTATTTGACCTTTGGACTTTTTTGAACAAAATGGCTATCTTAAAATTTTGATCGGATGCATTTAGGGAAAAAAGGGCTGGTTGCCGTCTGATTACTTTTGACTCTAAGAGAAAACTAGAACTTTCGATTTTCAATCAAATGACCCTTTTCCAAAGTTTATTCGACCACCTATTCCATAAGAACCTTAAACGATAGCAATGAGGAACTTGCACAACTTACAGCCCTTACCCTAGGGGCTGTGGGGTTTTGCTAACCCTGGAGGCATAGTTATTTGACTTTTTGATTATTTTAAACAAACTTGCTATCTGAAAATTTTTATTCAGATGCATTTAGGGAAAAGGCCGTAAGAGGGGGGGGGGGCCCGCTGCCCTCTGATCACTGTTGATTCTTAAAAAGGCACTAGAACTTCTTATCTCAAATTGAATGAGCCACCTCCGAAGTTTATACGACTATCCCTGATATGCTGGCCGGCGTTTACCCCCCGGCAATTACCCCCCCCCCGGAAAATACCCCCACCCCCAGCGGAAAATACCCCCCCCCCTACAACGGAAGATACCCCTCCAACGGAAAATACCCCCGGATTAAGACCTCCCCGGTAAGTAAACCCCCCCCCCTGAGGAAAATAAGGCTTTCCAAATTTGAGAATTTTATTCGAGTTTTTTTTTCGTAGAGGGTAGGAATTTCGGTTCTTGTGTATTATGCGCCACTCACTCAAGTTTACGCGTGTAAAACTCGAGAATAAACCGGTTTCTTCGTTAGTTTCTTTCAGCTTAGCATCAGACAAGACAAAGACAAGTAACAGCATAGATGGGAAATATATAATTTGGCCTTTATATTTGCACATAAGGGGGGAGGGTGGTAAAGTATTTGGACAGTTTGAAGTAAAAAAAAAAATTCCTTCTAGGTATGGCCACTAAAAAATTATAGAAGAATAGCGAGGTATCTGGAACCTTTGTTAACTAAAAAAAAAAAAAAAAAAAAAATCCCATTATATAGTAAATGTAATTTTTTATTTAAGTGATTTTTTCCAAGTTTTAAGTTTTTTTTTTTGTTTTTTTCAATCACCGTTTTTCCAAGTATTGAGTAGGCCTACTATTATTGGGTTAATGTAGTGTTTCATTTAAGAGTCTTATGATGATCGCTGACCAAAGTTTATGTTATTTGTGCCTTTCATTCATGCTATTTTACCATGTTCATGGCCGTATATTCGGCTTTAAAATACACTTCGGTACTGGTGCATTATGCGGGCATCGCTATATACTGAATCAAAGAAACCAGTCATGAAACCTGTCAAACTGCTATTTCATTAGCAGACAACAGGTGATTTGCTAGATAAACTGATGGCAAAGCGTGGTTTCTCAATATTTTAACGATTACTTGATGGAGTTTCGGAGGGAAACAGGTACATAGGTCTGGTTAGCTTCCGTTTTTAATATATGCTCTGCTTTATCCAACCCCTCCCCCCTAATTCGCAAATATATAGCCCAAATTTGTTTCTAAACTATTATATATTCATCCTATTTTATTTCATTAGCATTAACCAAACTTGACTTCTGTGCGGTGCCCACATAATGCATAAGTACTTACACTTCTCTATCTATCTATCTAATATGCAGAATAATTGTACCAAACATATTTTGCATGCAGATCCGTTATACTTTACCCCCCCCCCCTCCCCTACTATGCAAATCTATAGCCCAAATTCATTTCTAAAGTAACGAAAAAACTGGTGTGTTAAATCAAAAGTACCATTCTTTTTTTCTGATATGATTTAGAGATGTAAAAAAAAGTTGAATAATTTCGAAGTAAAAAAAAAAATTTAGTTAAAAAAAAATAGTTTGCTTTCATGAAAAAAATATTGAATTAGAACCATCAGTCATCATCAATAGGAGTATGGGTATGCACAAGAATATATTTTAAAATTTAGATCAAAAGGGTCATGAAAAAAACACTGAATTAGAACCACCAGTCCTCATTAATAGGAGTATGGGCATGCACAAGAATATATTTTAAAATTTAAATCAAAAGGGTCATTCTATTTTTTTGATATGATTTGGAGATGTAAAAAAAAGTTGAATAATCTCGAAGTCCAAAAAAAAATTTTTTTTTAAAAATAGTTGGTTTTTTATGAAAAATAAAATATTGAACTAGAACCATCAGTCTTCATCAATAGGAGTATGGGTATGCACAAGAATATATTTTAAAATTTAAATCAAAAGTGTCATTCTATTTTTCTGATATGATTTAGAGATGTAAAAAAAAGTTGAATAATTTCGAAGTCCAAAAAAATTTAGATAAAAAAATAGTTTGCTTTCATGAAAAAAATATTGAATTAGAACCTTCAGTCCTCATCAATATGAGTATGGGTATTCACAAGAATATAAATCAAAATTTAAAATTTAAATCAAAAGGGTCATTCTATTTTTCTGATATGATTGAGAGATGTAAAAAAAAGTCGAATAATTTCGAAGTCCAAAAAAAATTTCGTTAAAAAAAATAGTTTGCTTTCATGAAGAAAATATTGAATTAGAAACATCAGTCCTCATCAATAGGAGTATGGGTATGCACAAGAATATATTTTAAAATTTAAATCAAAAGTGTCAGTATATTTTTCTGATATGATTTAGAGATGTAAAAAAAAAATGTTGAATAATTTCGAAGTCAAAAAAAAAATTTTGTTAAAAAAAAAAACAGTTTGCTTTCATGAACAAAATATTGAATCAGAACCATCAGTCCTCATCAATAGGAGTATGGGTATGCACAAGAATATATTTTAAAATTTAAATCAAAAGTGTCATTCCATTTTTCTGATATTATTTAGAGATTTAAAAAAAGTTGAAAAAATATATCATGTTAAAAAAAAAATATAAAAAAAATTATAGAAAAACTTTTAAAAAAATTGGGGGGCGGGGGCCAAAACGTTGGCGGGGAGGGGGCACCCGTGGAGTGTGGGGTGACGACCCCGGTGGGGGGGTGGTATCTCTGCTGGTTAGGGTCGTTGGTGCTCATAATCCTTGATGATTCGTACTCACATACACCTTACTACTTGATTTGCAAGGATTTCTAAGGTTTGTTCTGGATATCCATTATTAAAATGATTTTCTTGCCATCTAGATCTCTCTTAGTATCAAATTTTTAGTTTACTATAACGTTAAACTCTATTTAAATTGATAACACTGTTCAAACACAACTTGTGTATTATAAATAAAACATCAAAGAAGTAAAGCTAGGTCAAGTCATAAGACCATTTTATCATCGTTAACCATTTCCATAGATCGATATTGTTCCAAATTTATAATACATAAGGTATGAATTAACATGCTCTTCAGGGTTACCTTAACTGCTAATCACTTTAACCCTTTTTTTTCTCCATCTTCCAAGCTCCGATGTCTCTGATTGGCTCCTAAAAAATGTCTCCGTCAAACGATACATTCTTGTGCAATTCTTATCAATAACAAAAACCTTGCCAAGCTTTTTAGAATGTTCACATGTAAGTGTAGTGTCACACGCGTGGGTTTTCTTATGCAATTCAATGTATTTTTTCATGTATTTTTAGAATTGTTTATACCCTTACTACTTACGGGACGACTAGCAGCCCTCCAATCACATTTGGCCCTTAAGATTGGCACTAGAACTTTAGGTCTCCAGTCGAAGAGTCCCTTCCCCAAGTTTATACCACCACGCCTTTTATTCAAAATGGCCAGGCAAAAAAGAAAAGAAAAAAAACAACAACCTAAAAGCCTAATAATAAAACATGGGAGGTAGGGGAGGGTGAGGATGGTTGGTTACATTTTTGTTCTAATAGAAAGTTTAGCCAAAGTATTAAGGCCAGATGAATGGTTTTGACATAGAAAGATGCAGCATTCATTGTTCTAGCTTCTTTGATTTTTTTTAGATTTATGCATCCATTATTTTTTTTTCCACCAAAATTTTTAACAGGTGAGGTCAAAAATGACCAATGTGCCCCAGGGGTGGGCAGGTTGGTCATGGACATGGGGTAGGTTGGTCACAAAATGGGTCATCTTTGTTTTACTTCCGAGACCTGACACAATTACAGTAGTAGTCTTGTTTCATTTACAAATACATTTTGCTTCAAATACAATTTTTTCAACTTCAATTATCAACTGTTCAGCTTCAAGTACAACAAAAACTTCAAATACAATTTTTTCAACTTCAATTATCAACTGTTCAGCTTCAAGTACAACAAAAACTGAAAAAGATATGACTTATTCAATTAAAAATTCATGTACTCCCCAAGACAAACGAAGGATTTCCCGCAAAGGAAGGTCACAACATATCCCTTGCTCGTTTCTTCCTTCACTTCACCTGCAAAGTATTTTTTCTTCTTCTTGCTGACAAATGCCACAAGAATAAAATCTTCCACACTGATTTCATCCTTTTCAGTTGGAATGTCATCCATATCAGCATCAAGATCCAAGTCGTCATCCAAGACCATTTCTGTTTCACTATCAGAGCTCGCATCCGCTTTGGTGAATAGTGCCCATACTTCTGTAGTCTTTGCTCGATTTACTGGTGTTTCTCATCCCACTAAAAACAGCCTTCCCAATTTTTTGTTTCTTCTTAGCTGACAGTTCTTCAATCAAGGCATTTTTAACTGGTGTATCTGTGAGAACTTGAGATTTGCCCTTCTTTTGTTTGATTGCATCAGATTTTTTTGGTGGAGCTTTTGGATAGGGTCTTACTACTTCTAGACTAGTAGCAGCAGGCACTAATGCCACAGGAGCTTGAAAAGTTGTCGAACACCCTAGTTCTGCCTCTGAGTGGCTTGAACTATCTTCTGCATCATAAGCATCGGACACAGTTCTTCATGAAATATTGGATGGCTCTGGTCGGTTTGTAACATCAGCGGCTAGGAATTCCTCATCCCCGAACACATGGCGATCGCAGGGCCAGATTCCAGCAACCCTGAATCCAGAGGTGATATTTGTTGGAGTCAAAGCGCAAAGAAAGGCAGTTCCAACTAATTCTGGAATATTATAAATAGAAATGGGTTCTCCTGAATTCTTTGTCATCCATGCATCACAAGCAGCATTATAGTATGCCTTGAACGGGCCATAACAACTTCTGTCTAGTGGCTGCATTTATGGCTTGTGTGGGGTGGGAAGGTAAATGCAATTTTTCATAATGATTCCGACATGATTTTTCATGTGGGACTTTTTCATAAGCTCAATGGTAATATGAATGGCGTGATTGTACATTAGAAGCAGCACTGGTCTGTCAACACTTGGCTTGCTATGGTGACTGAAGTGCTCCAATGAAGTTCTCTCCAGCCATCCATCCCGAGGGATGAGAAACACCCTCACTCCCTCGCGGAGATCCCTTCATCATATGTGGGAGATACTTTACCCTTGGCAAGATCATGAATGGTGGGATAACAGTACCTTGAGCTGACACAGCTGTACACATGGCAACTAGTATGCCTCTTTCTCCAGATGTAATCGTGCCAACTTGTTTATTTCCCTTCTCAGCAACTATTTTTCTTGAATTCTAAACTGTAGTGGGGCTAGTCTTGTCTGGATTCCAAACATCACAAGCAGTAAAACTATGTTTATGCAACAGTTCCTCATATGTGTAAAAAAAAAAGCATTGACTAGAGGTCTGTTAAAAGCAGTTGTCCTTGCAATATTTGTCGCTTCTGGAGATCTGAGAGAAACCGTTGGGCTATGCTGTAAGAAAGCCCAGAGCCAGTCCTTACCCGCTGTTCTAGCTTCTTCCCAATGACAAATATCCTTACCCAGTTTCTCTGCAAACTCAAATGCCAAGGTTCTGACTTCTTTTGGTGACAGTCCATGGTACAGATGAGATGCTCTGACAAGATATTGCTCAAGACTTTTCTCTTATTTAGCCATGAAAACTATGTGTGTTTTATACCATTTCACGAACTGATCTAGCGCAACATTATTGACATTGGTTGCACTTGTATGACCTTCTTCAGAGAATTTCTGGGCATCGCGTTTTAGATTCAAGTGGGGGGATACCTATCTCGCGTGCAATGGTGGCAAATTTTCCACCTTCCTGTACTTTTTGCACAGCTTGTCTCATGACTTCCGGGGGAATGGTCCCATTTTGTGTTTTTCTATTGTAAGTCCGCATGTATGTTGGATCTCACCTAGAAAGATGACACAATGATAACCACAAATAATGATAAAGATCTGCACTTATAAGAAAAATGTGAATTTTCTTCTTTTTTTCACCCAGTGGGGCAGGTTGGACAGTGAACCTTCAAAGTGACCAACCTGTCCCCAAAAAAATGTCCAACCTGCCCCACACAGGATGCACGAACAACAACCGGCTCCATGAAAAACTAATATAATGTTGAGAACTTGCTTCCAAGCCTAAAAGGAAACTAATTAATAGGCTGCTCTATCCTGGAATCATTTCTGAGACTGGCCTTCCCATTCTGTCTCAAAACAACATTAAGTCTAGCAATAATTCTGAAAAAAAAACTCACCAAAAAAAGAAAAGTTCTGTCCAATCTTTTCATATTGAGGCTACTGCTGCCATTTTTTCATGGCATGACTGCACTGTAATTCCTCACATTCAGTAGGAGTTTCCAATTTTTTTTTTCAACAGATGGCAGACAAATATACAACCTGCCCCACTGACTAACCATCCCCACCCTCCTCTATATGGCTCTTTTCTAAAGTAAACGTCAGTGCGTTTACTGATCATAATTTAAGTGTAATATTAACGTAACCGTAATGGGAATAGTGGCCGTATTGTTTGGGAGCATGGATGCCAGGCTTGCTTAGACTTTGCCAGTCTGGATCAAAATCAGCCAAAACTTTTAATATTTTTACCACTGTTTTTCCAAGTTTGGCTAATTCTTACCTAATCTTTCACCCTATTGGGCTAATTTTTGAAGTTTCTTCAGACATATACAACTTTTACAAGCATGGCTGGCGGAAACTAGCATAACCTGACAATGCTGGTGGTAAAAACTCATTCGCGATGAGATTTTACTAATGCTGAGATTTAGCTAGCGCTGATTTAAGCCAATCATTTTTTTCATAAAAATGTTCTGCCCATTTGAAACTTTACGATAAATCTAATTGGCTCAAATTAGCACATAGTAAAATCCATTCGACATAGCAAAACCTCGTTGTGAATGGGCCTTAAATACTGAAAAGTCTCTAGTAGAAATTTGGAGATGCGGAAAACAAATTTCTTATTCAAAGTCTCGACCAACTGCTACGGTATCACGAGTGTCAATATTTTCGGTATCATATGAACTATTGCGCAATTCTATCTGGGGGGTTGATCATTATCTGCTACGATTTTATTTTTTAGGAGATTTGAAATGGATAAACGCTTACGAGACTTAAACTTTGGTTAGTAGTTCTATGATATTGGGCTGTTTACTTTGCTTTTGAAATTATTATTGACTAAAACATCATTGTTTTTCTTGCCAATTTCCCACTGTTTAATGTTGGTCAACAAAGAAATAGTCTGCGTTGATGAACATTTTGTTTCTTTCTAGCCTGAATTATTGCGTAAAACTTAGCTCCTCCCCTTTTTAATGTGGACTGTTACTTATCCTTGAAATTTTTGCAGAGAGCGTTTCTAGAACAGTTGATGTTTAGTTCTCCGAGACAGAACTAAGTAAAAATTGTTAATAGAAAATCTACACTTCGTTCAAATAATCAAATTAAGGATATATGACGCTGATTACAGTTTGCAAAGAATTAAGGAAGTATCAAATACGACTCAACTTGTTTTCTGTGTTGGCTGCAAAATACAAGAAATGAAGTTTTTCCACATGAAAAATCATGCTGCTTATGGAAGATAAGCTACTGGAATATGTGTCCTTTCATTGCAGTGTGGTTCATCTCGGCTGCTAGAAAAAATAAAATATGATCATTTAGTTTGTGATGTATACTGCTGTATGATACAGATCCAAGTTTAAGGAGGGAAAAGTACACGTATAAAACATTTTTGTTGATTTAATAATGTCCGATAGAAGAAATACTAGAATTGGACCTTTTCGACGGCGGAGGAGACTAAGACTAGCTCCAACATTTGGTCCTCCCGAGTTGAATCGGAGTGAAGAAGCTGAGCCGCCACAACCTCTGCCAGTCCCGGCCATTGAAAATAGTGATAAACCCCAATTAATTTCTGATCGGTATATACTTTTGGAGAATGTTGAAGGCACTAAACTTCGAAAAGCATTGGATATTATCACCAAGAAAGAATATTCTTGCTCTGTAAGGTTTCATTTTTTAATAGGCTATTTAGTTGATTTTTGAGTTGTAACTGATTGATTATGTATTTTTAATCTGAAATGACTAATTATTTCCAGAAGAGGATAGATTCATTTCCGACAAAAAAAAGGGTCAATATCTACCAAATCATATTATTGAGTTAGGACTAAAGTGAATTCACCATTAGATGCCTTTTTTTATGCTTATTTTGAATATAATAAGCATTTCTATCGGAATTTAATTTCAGCCCCCCCCCCCCTATATATGCCAATTCTGGGGTAGGTTGGGTTAGGCATAGCCGTTATAGGGGGGGGGGGCTGAAATTAATTTACACTAGAAATGCTTATTATATTCGTAATCAGCATAAAAAAGGCATCGAATGGTGTATTCACTTTATTCCTAACTCAATAATATGATTTGGTAGATATTGACCAAAAAAAGATTATTATATTTGGAAAGAGCATAAAAAAAAGCACCCAGTGGTATGTTTACTTTATTCATAAGTCAATAATATGAACTGCGAAAAATTTACCACTACCACACTAATTTCATTATTAAATACTAGGCTAAAACAATGATTGCTCACATTTTACAAAGAGAGGAGCATCATAGGCACATGCAGAAATTTATCAAGGGGTTGGAAAACTTACAGAATTCTCTTGTGGGAAGAGGAGGGTGTAAAGCAGTTTTATGTACCTCCTTGTTAGCTAGCACACACTTGAGAATTTGTATCGCGAATAACGTGAACATGAGACAATAACTGGTTGTCATGGTCTTTAAACCAGACAATTAGCTTCGGCTCGGTGGGAAACTACGTTGTAGCTATATTCTAATTAAATATTTAGTTGGTATTTCGGTTAGGTTAGGTAAGTAGGTTACGTAATTAATAAAATGCGGTATGGGCGTCCCCCCCTTCAATAACTCGATACTGTTCTATTAGCTGTAAGACACGCAATATTTATGTAGCGAAGATGATAAAAGAAACTAGTCAAACAGGTTCTTTCAACGGAGAATTCATGCCGAGCATTGCAAACAGTGGTTTATCTCTCCGTTTACAATATTTAAACTTTAGTTTTAACTAGGAAGTACCCAGTTTTATTTGTTAAAAAAATCCTTTTTTTTAAATGTTAAAAGTTTTGGTGTTTTTGTTTGTTTGGTTTTCTAAGAAGGAAGGGGAATGCTTGGTTTGTACCCACTTTCCATAGGCCTACAGGCGCAAAAATTTAATGCTTGAGCACTTCTGACTAAATTTTTGATTTTTCATATAATTTAGCTAGGAAGAAAGTGAATACATTACTTGATGCCTTTTTTATGCTGTTTCCAAATACAATAATTACTTTTGGGGAAAATTCCATTTGGAGCCCTTAAAGGGGCCCCAAAAGGTAACTTATTGCCTTGTCTGTATTTTTTAGACCACGGTGTAAAGTTTAAAATGTGTTAAAGCTAATTAGATGTAGAAATTAGTTTCCGAATGAACCCTTAAACAGCTCTTTATGATGTTCCAGTTACTAGCTAGCGACAAAGAAAAAAAGAGGACACAGCAGTGCTGCTTCTGAAAAAAAAAAAAATGTTCCTTGTTGTCCATGGTAGGGGGTGGGGGGGGCTGGAAGTTTCTTATACAAGGTTTTCCTAAATGGTGATTCAAATAGTGAACTTTTATATTTCAACTCTGATACAATTTTCGAGAGCTTTAGGCTTTTTTAAAAATTCCTAATTTTTTAATAGTATTTTACTATTAATTTTAATCGAAATTAGTTAGCATTCCTGAATCAGCTATAAAATGGCATTTTTTTCTCACTAGACATTTTTTTTTACGTAGCCTATTTTTAGTTTTGGGCACCTTTGGCCGTTTTGAGCCCCTTTGAAGCCCTCAAAATGGAATTTTCCCCGGAGGCGATTATTATATTTGTGAAGAGCATAAAATTAGCACCATTGTATACTTTATTTTCTGTTCTTTTTAAATATCATGGTTGTTTTTCTGCAGTGCACCCCATTCCTTTTGATAGTCCCAGATCTAGCTATAAACAAAAATAACTGGTTTTCTGGAGTTTTTGTTATGCTTTATTAGTTCTTCAATTCGATTAGTTTTAAAATGTTTCAACTCTCTAAAATTTTATATTAGCTATTGTCGTTACAGCTGGGAATACCAAGGACTTGCCTTATAAATCAGTATGTTTTTTTTCTTCAGTGCTTTATGACTTCGATTTATAAAATAAAATGTAATCCTTTTTTGCTTGAGTTTTTAATGGAAGTTAAATTGTATACTTTAAATTATTAATATCATGGCTGATGAGAATCTCTGAAGACCCTTGCAGATTAGTCAGTTATTTTCTGAGGCTGCGTAATTCTGCCGGCTCGTTAAACAACATTCTTGTTTTTTTGTTACTTACGTGTTATAGCGACCACACTTTTTCTTGATCTGTAATTAAAAAGGTTTTCTGTGTCCACTTGGAAATAATCAGCTTAGCCTAAGCGAGAAAAAAACTCCATCGAGGTTAGATTAGGTATTTTATATAATGCGTTCTGGGCGGCCTGCTTTTCATAATTCTCTGTTGTAGTTTCCATAATTTTGTAATTAAAGTATTATATTTTTATCATATTTTGTTATATTTCAGTAGGATTCACCTAATTTCACTTCTTTGGTGTGGTCGCTATAACACGTAAGTAGGGTTTTTTCATTGGTGGATTTTCTGTTTTTTAGTAGAGTACTAGTTATCTACAATAGCGCAAATGTTGGAAAGTATCTTCAATCAGTTCATTTTCCCTAGTCTTATAGGTAAATAAACCGTGTTGTTTGCTATAAATTATAAAAGCTCTGTAAATTATTGACTTAAATTAAATACAAATCCACACTATTCTTTTTTTAGTCACAGCCGTGTTTATCCTTAATTGCGCATTTGTCATGAGCGTGAATTAATTTCAAGTATGTAGGGGAAATCTAGCTTCATGGAGCCTAATTAGACTAGGACAGGAATGCCAAAAAATTATAATTGTAATTTCAGACCATGCTTTTGCACTTATTCCGGAGGTGCTTTAAACGAATGCTAAAAGAATAATAAGGGGACTGTCCCCGTGTGTATGCAGGTTGGATTATCAGCATTGCAGAATTCTGGATTCAGGACCCAATAGCTTATCCAAATCAGGATTAAAAATTTATTAATTGTGATTCTATTCAAGTCTTACACCTAATTCCATTGACGGGAGACATCTCCATTTTGTATGTTCACTAAACTCAGCTGTTCACAGAATTGATTGGCACGGCAAGTACTGATAAGTAAATTTATAAATAACTCGAAATAGGCTGAAAATCAATCATCACACTGCATAGTGTTTTCCGTTTAAAACCTAGCATCAATTTTGAACAACAGTTACTTCATTTGTTCTATCTGAAAAGTTAATTCGTACTGCAGTTGCTTCGAAGTAACTTTTTGGTCAACTTGGACGGAACCCTAGTTTCTTAACCTTTGGCTCCTACAGCTGCAACTATTTGTGCGTTCCAGAAGCTGATTATTGTTAATGATTATACAGGGATGTGAAATTGAAGCATTTGAAAATCCAAGAGAAGTTTTCGCTCCATTGTATGTTATTATTTGAAAAAAACTACGTTTTCTAAAGAGTTAAAGAGGCTGAGTTACAAGGTCGAACCTTAAAACGTACAGGGATTAGGAGGCACAGTTGGGGGGCTGCCGCCCCCCACATCCCCTGCTTTCGCAGCCTTTAAATAATAAAAAAAAAGTTTTTTAAACTGAAAGTAAGGAGCGACATTAAAACTTAAAACGAACAGAAATTATTCTGTATATGAAAGTGGCTGTGCCCTCCTCAACGCCTCGCTCTTTGCGCTAAAGTTTTTTATTTTTTTAAAAAATAAAATTGTGAGACAGAGTCAAACTTTAGCGTAAAGAGCGAGGCGTTGAGGAGGGCACAGCCCCTTTCATATACAGAATAATTTCTGTTCGTTTTAAGATTTAATGTCGCTCCTTACTTTCAGTTTAAAGAACTTTTTTTTATTTAAAGGCTGCGAAAGTGGGGGATTTGGGGGGTGGCAGCCCCCCAGCTGTGCCTCCTAAACCTTGTACGTTTTAAGGTTCGACCTTGTAACTCAGCCTCTTTAACTCTTTAGAAAACGTAATTTTTTTCAAATAATTTCTGCACGTTTTTGTACAGTTTATTACTTATTATTGCTTGACTAACTGTTAGCTGATCGTGTCAGGAGTTAAAGATGGGGGCTGCCGCCCCCCAAACCCCCGCTCTTGAAGCTTTCTTGTGTTAAGGCTTTTAATTCCTGAATACTCAAATCACGTCATACAGGGTGCCTCCTAATCCCTGTACGTTTTAAGGTTCGAACTTGTGACTCAGCCTCTTTAACAGCCCCCCAACTGTGCCTCCTAATCCCTGTACGTTTTAAGGGTTGACCTTGTAACTCAGCCTCTTTAACTCTTTGGAAAACGTAATTTTTTTCAAATAATTTAAAAAAGAAACTGAGTTTCTTTTTTAAAGTTTAAATTCTGTATATAAAAAATTTGCTCTGACGGTGAATCGAACCCAGGTTGTCCGACTGATAGTCTGGAGTATCAACCGCTGGACTAAAGAGATACAACTGTAATTGTTTTTTTGTAAATGGAATCTATTTTTGACACAAGCAAATACCCAAAAAACTTGATATTTGGTTTTTGGAAAATAGGGAAGAAGTAATCGGATTGAGCTGAAATTTCGAGGATAAGCTCCCAGGCCCTAGGAAAGCTTATCATCTAAATTTCAGCCCGATCAAACAACGTTAAAGGGGGGTTGTGGTGGGAAAAATTAACATGGGCTATTATAGGAAAACGAGGTTTTTCGTAAATGTAAATTCGGGGGATAATTTTTCAGTCTGAAAATACCAAAAGGCCCTATCAGGTCGAATTCTGCTTCGAAAGAGTCCTCATTCACCCGGATCAGTTGCCACCTGTGGCCTGTAGGTGTGGATAAGAAAAAAAAAAGAAACGATGATGGATTTTAAGCGGCTATATTGGGTTTTTTGAAAACAGGGAAGGAGTGATTGGATTTAACTGAAATTTCGAGGATAAGCTACCGGGGCCTAGGAAAGCTTAACCAATAAATTTCAGCTCATTCAGGCAACGTTAAAGGGGGGCTGTGGTGGGAGGGTTGAAACTTCCGGCCCAGTTTACCCCATGAAAATAAAGTCAGAGGAGGATGAAATTTTGCAAGTTTCTTAGTTTGAGCTTGGGCTACGAAATGCGATTGCTGCCGTCTC
This sequence comes from Artemia sp. Qi Xiang Cuo, assembly GCF_049724085.1. NCBI lineage: Eukaryota > Metazoa > Arthropoda > Branchiopoda > Anostraca > Artemiidae > Artemia > Artemia sp. Qi Xiang Cuo. The sequence goes on along the minus strand of NC_142798.1, from coordinate 45,820,213 downwards.
TCTGCGACCTCTAGGACCTGAAATCGCTTAACATTGTGGTGGGTCGCCTCTTTATAGAGGCACAAGTGTGCCTCCTTGATTTGGTGTCCCGATGTTGAAAATGCCCCTGATTTCTTTCCATCTTATCAAGATTTTCTGAAAATTGAAGATCTCATGAGCATCCTTTGGCGGAGAGAGAAAAAAGGACGGTTTAGGTCACTGTATATAAATATATAAACATAAGCGACATTCAATTTTTTCACGGGTAGACAAGTCAGATTTGTCTTGAACGCGAAACTTGGCTTCACCTTTGTAAAGGACACCCTAGACGGTCAATCATTTTGATCAAAACCTTCCGTCAATCGATTGACGTGTGCTTCAATCGACCCTTCAATCTTGACCAAATCTAATTTCAAGTTCAGTTTTAACTCACGGCCAGATTTTTAGTTTCAGTTCAGATTCGGGTAGTGAAGTGTCTATCGTGTGTTAAATGTGTTATTTGATCCTATTTTATGCCCCTCCATACATAAATGCTGTATTAGTTCGATTACTCGACCATCTTTTATAGTTCTTTCCTGTGTGACTAGTGGGTTATGAACAAAGGAAATCGAGTTAAACAACAGACAACGAAGAACTTCACTCGTAGCATAGAAAAAAATAAAAACTGGTGTTGTAGTTGAGGAGAGCATATTGCAAATCTGCCAATTAAGGGGAGAAAGAAAACAGCTATCTTAACTCGCCCATCCTTGCTGTGTCGCGCACTTGTCCAAAGCGATCGGTTCTTGTTTAACCAGCCATCCTTATTTCCAAAGGGACTGAATAATCAGTTCTAGGCGTTTACCTAGGGTTTTTTACGGGTGGTGGCAAAGTTTTGTATAGAAATAAAAAAAAGCTTTTCATTCGAATTAAACGGTCATTGTACTCCAGGAATCGTTCTTAAAGAATTGGGACAAAAAGTCAAAACTTTAACGTAAAGAGAAAGGGCTTGAGGAGGGGCCAACCCTTTCATATACGTAATAATTTATGTTTGTTTGAAGTGTTGATATTGTTCCTTGCTTGCAGTTGAAAAAACTTATTTTTTAATTTAATTTCTGATCGTGTTTAAATATTACCTGGAAATCCGACTCCCCCTCTAAGAAAAATTCCTTTCTTCTACTGATAATTCCTCCATGGAGAGTTCTTTTAACATAAAATGTCCTTCTCCTCTCTCACAGGGGGAATTCCCCACAGACAATTTCATTCTAGCTGAAAATTCCACCGAAGAAATTTCTTGTGGATGAACTCGTGTAAACCTCTCTTTAGTTCTTTATTTGTATGCCCTTTTATAATTGGCAGATGTAATGGTTTACGTAAATTCGAAGATAGTCAGTAAACGTTGGTATAAGGTCATTATTGAATAACGTGAGAATACACACAGAGAAAATAAGGTAGCACAAGGACAACTAGTTACGACGAAGGCAAAAGATGGACTGCCTTTAGAAATGAAGCAAGAATATAACTTTCCTGGAACGGAAGTTCCAGCTATGCCTGGGAACGAGCCCTTTCCCACGACTAGCTTTAGTCCCAGAGCCCCCCCTGGACCACTCTCGTTGACACATAAATGCCCAAATAACTAAGAAATGCGACACCCGGAAAAGCTTCTCGAATTGATGTTCTACATACTTTACACTCGGGTGAAATTTTTTCTTAGTACACTTTAATTTTCAAAAAGAACTAATTTTTGATAGTTTTTAAAATCATACCCGTAATCCCCTCCTCCGTGGAAAAGTTTTCGATAAAAAACGAAGCAAAAGGGTGTTTTCCAAGAAAGGTTTTTTTGGGGAAGCGGAAGGCGTACAACAGCAACTTTAAAAAAGGCAGCAAACTGTGAAATCAATATTTACTCCCTTATGATTTCTGGGAATAATTCCGGTCTACGCTATTATTATGAAAGTAAAGAGTAACATTAAACCCCAAAATAAGCAGAATATATTCTGTATAGGAGGGGTACTGCTTCTTCCTCCATATGTACATATCTCATGATCGCGGAAACTTCGAAATGTGCTCATTGGATCAGAAATTAAGAGTTCTAGTCCTTTTTTTAAAGTGCAAAATGATTAGAGACCAACCAGTCGCATGGAGGTGTTATTTTCCGACGGGAGAATTTTCGAAGGGGGGGGGGGGGTAAAACGCCGCCCACCAAATAATCGAGTTTCTACTGCTAGTACAATAAAGTTATTATTTTTTTTTCTTTGTTGTTTCTGTTTCAGCAATTTCAATCTGATCCCTAATGAATGCAAGGTCATTGTAGTACCGCCGGGAAGGCTGTGGGATGTCATCTGCTGACGCTACAGACCAAGGCCGTATCCAGGGGGGGGGTTTACCGGGTTTGACCCCCCCCCCCCCCCGAAATTTTTTGACCGAGTCGAAAATAAGTCGAAAATTAGTAAAACCTAGGTAAAAATCAGTAAAATTAGTCGAAAACTGAGTCAAAAATTAGTAAACCTCCCCCCCGAAAAAGTCAAAAATTAGTAACCCCCCCCCCCCCCCCGAAAAAAAATCCTGGATCTGCCCTTGCTACAGACTTCTTTTTTTCGCTCGATCCCCTTGTATTCGCAATTGAAATTTGTTCTTTAAACGTTAATTTTCTTTTTTAGTTTGGCAACTGTATAATCTGGTTTCAATGTCTTTACCACCTGTAATATCCTGACAATTACTGCACTTTTTTTATTTCAGTAAAAATAGTCTTTACTTTTAACTTTCGATAATTCAGGGGGGTCCCGGCATAACTCTTTTAATAAACAAATAGACTCGCGCTCCACATTTTTGCTTTCTTCCAGTATATCCTGAAATCTTCCATTATTGTTGGCGCATGACTGACGCAATATTTGAACAAAACTAGTCTAGACGGCCAATCACCCTCGTCAACCGATTGGTTCATTAAAACTTTCTATCAATCACCATGAAAGCTTGACTCAAGCGTCAAACAGGTTCCTAGACGGTCAATCATGCTTGAATCAATCGATTGACAAAAGCTTTTGATCAAAATAATTGACCGTCTAGGGTGTCCTTAACACTAAATTTCAAAGAATCTAATTTTAAATTAGTTTATTCCAGTACATATATAAAAATCGGTAATTAGTAGCGCAATATTATTATTAGATGTTTTTAGGAATTGCAAGTAGGTTTCGAAGTCTCCACTTGGTTAAAAAAGTAATTTGGAAAATGTTTCTGTGAAAATACGCGATCCAGGGTAGTATATACTGGACCGCTGATGTCAGATTAAATGGGAGGAGCTGTTTGTACGGGCCGAGAATGCAGTAGCCAAAAATCACTCGGCCGTGATCTTACTGTTATATTATTTATATACAGTGGTTTAGGTTAAGGTTTTTACATCGAATCAAGGTGCAGTTTCTAGAAGAAAACCATCAACAGAATATTTTATTGTTCTCTAAATATGTTCAACCTCAAACCTCCAGCAGTAGTTGATGAGCATGTTCTTGTCCCATCTTCCTTGATATTTGTGCTCCATGTCTTTGACGTTTTCGTAAAACCTTTCATCCTGTTCTTTGCTGATTGATCCCAAGTTCTCAGGGACAAAGTCCAGCAATGAGTGAAAGAAGTGCTTATTGAAAATCACTGGGTGACTTCACTAAAAGTTTGTCTGACATTTTCATAACAATTCCTTTATATTCAGGATTCTCATATTTATATAGAAATTTATCTGTGACATCTATGAAGAAAGCTTTTTCCCTTGTGGAAGAAATTGATATTTAATCCCTCTTAATTCCCGGGAGTATTGCTAGTCTGCGCCTTTGCTATTGGTGCTAGAGAGAAAGGGATAATAGTGCCCCTCCCGTAGCGGCAATCTTTCTATGTAGCATAATCCTTTATCTAAAATACAACCGTTTAAGCTTTATAAAACATAAATTAAACTATGAAAATTGAGAAGCATTCTTTTCTTTAAACTCTGTCAGAGAAATAACAGAAAACCCAGAGGAGAAATAAGTCTTCTAAAGGCCTGGCTACGATTTGCACCGTACTGAAAACGATTTGTTTTTCGAGTATTGTGTTTTATTTGTCGTAATATCAACAACAACAAAACAGAAATAAAATGATATGTTAAGGCTAACCAAGGTTTACAAATAAGCGAGGTGCTACCTGTCCTCTTCCCTCCCACTCAAAGCCTCTAAACGGCTTGATTGTCAATTGCATTTCATTGAAAAAAAAAACATGCTTGAAAAATTTAAAACATTAACAATAAAAAAGAAAGAAAAAACCATAATAACCAAGTGGTAACGGACTGAAAGTAAGAAGTGACTCTGGCAAATAGTAACCGAAACTCTGAAAAAAGGAATTTTCATAAAAATTAAAATTGAAAAAATTGGATTTTTATGGTAATTCCAAATCTGCAAAATTCATGAAGTTTAGTGTTACTCATCAAGAGCTATGAGCCTGATAAAATTTGCCTGATTTTCAAAAAAAGGGGAAATACCCCTTAAAGTCAAGCTATCTGAATGAAAGCACTAGTAGATTTAGTAGATTAGAGAATCCTATTATAGTTTTCAAGCTATCATGTACAAAAATGCGGAATTTTGTTTTATCCCTAAAGAGAGATTATGGATGCGTGTTTATTATTTTTTTTTTTTTCGGTTTTTCCAGGGGTTATCATATCGAACCAATGGTCCTAGAACATCGGGAGAGGGCTCATTTGAACGGAAATTAAAATTTATAGTGCCCATTTTAAGCGACCAAAAAGATTGTCATAGGGAAGTAGCATTCTCTGTCACTTTTTGGCACCAAACTATAAGTTTACCCCAAAGAGGACCATTGGTTGGATTTGTTTGGATTGTTGGATCTGGCTCAAGAAGCCATTCAATCCAGCAAAGGGAAGAAAATATTACTTTAACGTTCAGGGTAGCGTAGAAACTCGGTCCTTTTCTTTTCTTATCCTGTTACAACCTTTGACCTGCTTCTTGGATCTTAATCCTGCATGTTGACCGACTGCGACTGCTACAGAACTGTAACTCTTACATGCGGTTACTTTGAATTTATAAGAAGATAATTAGTTGGTTTGTTTAAAAAGTAACAACATTTTGCTCTCTATTACCTACGGAGTTACTTAAAAAACTATTTTCCGTTATGATGTAAGCCTGGAAATTTCGAATGATCTCTCACGGACCTCCATTATCTGTGATTGACAGTATATTTGTAGTGTTCTTTGAAAACATATAATGCTTCGGTCTTTTGCTAATTTTTGCTAACATGCAATTGGCTATTCGTAATAAGCAAACAGCAGCTGATAGCAACCAGAAAAAAAAATCACTGTCTTGGTGATAAAAATTCTAAATAACAGCTGATCTGGAAATGGTTGTTTTTTTTTATCCAGATTCTACTAAACATCTATTTCTAGTTACAAAAAAAAATACTAAGAAGTTTCGAAGAAGGCACTTCCGGAATTTGCTGAAAACTGTTAACCGGGCGATTACAATCCCCCATCTTGAAACCCAACGGAAATAGTGATTTCACATTGGTAGGACTTATGCGTTGCCTTTAGTTTTTCTGACTCTAGCAGGCTACTGTTAAGTCGTAGAGAGACGAACAAGGGCTCGAATTGAAAAGAAAGCTTATGTTGGCATTCACGTGCTTTTGTAATTTGGCACAGATACCACAATGCTTGCGTGTCGTTGGCCAGGTAAGGGCTAAAAACCAATTTGGCCTGGTAAAGGCTAAAATGTCGTCGAGTAAAATTTCTGTGATAGTCAGTTGATTTGTATTGTTGAAAGGTAAGATATTATACTTCATAGTATATGAAAATATCCTGCCACGCCTGGGCGTATTCATCTCTAAAGCTTTGATTTGTGCTTTCCATTTGAGTGCGCCAGCAATCCGAGCAATAATTGTCCTGAACTGGTGAGCCCCAACGTTCCACAGGCGACGGCTAAGTGGTTGCATGCATCTTACTGAAAACTGACTACATAAAAACTGATGCCTAATTGATACCTGCAAATGTTTATTTGATTTTCAAAAAAATAGATGTATTTTCATGTACGCACCGATAATGTGTTGTTTTCAGCACACGGCCAGCAACTAGTTAAACATTACGAGTGGGGTACAGAGGGAAAAATAACCTCACTTCCGTTCAGGTTAGTTTCTGCTTGTTTGAAGTTCAAACACCGCTCTTCACGTATGTTCGACAAAAACCCTTTTGGTACTTTCCCATTATATGGGCATTTACAAGGAAACCAGTCACGAAAAACCCGTTTTTGACGGGTTAATTCAAGACACCGCTTCAAAGTAATGCAATCCAAAGTGTGGTTTTCATTACGTATACGATATTTAAACTGTTGTTTTTTGGGGTTTAGGGGGAGGGAGGTACCTAGGTTTGGTTACGTATTTAATATATGCAATGCTTTACCCCCCCCCCCTGATATGCAAATATATAGCGCAAATTTGTTTATAAACTATTATATATGCATCCTATTTTATTTATTTCTTTAGCATTAACCAAACTTGACTTTTTAGAAATGCCCATATAATGGAAAAGTGCCACCCTTTTAATTGGTTTAATAATCTGAAGCTTCTAATAGGAGAAAATGTAGATTATAGTACTCTACTATAAGTTTCCTATCAGTTTCTTATTAGAAAAAATTTGGTTTACTTTTAAATGTCTTGTAGCGTGAAATTTAAATCTTGATATTTCAGAAGCTATGATTTGCCGCTAGTCCCTAAAGCCACCTCAGTAACTTTTCTTCCAGTCCTTCCGTTGATTTGGATCTACACAAAGTTGTATGTGCCTCCGTAGCAGCCAAAACTAAATATTTGTATTAAAATCTCGCCTTAAAAAGAGTATATACAAAGGGGATTTGAAAATAAAACCAGGAAGGAATACAAAAAACTGCACACCAACTTTGAATATTCCCAATTTCAGTAATGTACCTAACAGTGTCTTTTAGAGGAATAAATCGGCCATTATCTCTTCTGACTGGACATCTCAATTATGGCAAATTAATACTGTTGTCGCATTTTATTTTCCGATGATCCTCTTCCTGTTGAAGCTACCTTTAAACATTTTCTCCTCCACCATATGTCGAAACTTGACCACCGGAAGAAATTTGTCATTGTTACACCTTCAGCTGTCCAGACCCAAATTCGTCTGATGAAACCTGGTAAAGCCTGAGGATAGGATCGGGTGCAAACTAAGCACCTTCTATCCGCTACACCACTTCTTAGACAATATTAGTCACTTATCATGTCTGCAGAGGTAGTCGCTGCCTATGAAAAAGCGAACCATAGCCTATAGAAGATAAAAGTTAAGAATCGTTTCCTGAACAAAAGCTGTCCATCGAAAAAATTGCCATTTGAGGCTGATTCTAGAATATTGACTAGTACTTTCTCCTTTTTTCAAAATAGAAGTTCGCATCGAAAAGAATATTACGGTCATTTCGAAAAAAGCCTGAAATCCCTCGATTATGGCGTCAGGTCAAAATGAAAATTGCACCATTGGAATCAGTATGGTCGAAAACCCCTAAACATGGAAATTACAGTCCCCTTCCTTCAGCAACAAAGAAAATCGCTTTCTTGCATCAGTAGCACTGATCTGTTTTTTTTTTTGTTTTTTTTTCTCTAGAAGGGATAGGAGGTGGCCAGAGCATCATTCAGAGCTGTGTAATAGCCCATTTGAAAGGAAATTAAATTTGTAAGTGCCCTTTTTAAGTGACCAAAAAGATTGGAGGGCAACTAGCCCCCTCAACCCAAAATCATATTGTTCAACATAGTTCAAAGGTCCAAAATTTGTGGCTTTTAGTGATGATAAGACCCTCCATAGTCCCTGGGGAAAGGGCTGTACGTCGTATTGGTATCTGACGTATCGATATCACGCGTATCGTTATGGGCGTATTGTTATTGGGTGTTTTGGTATTGGCTTTGTCTTAGACAAATTTTAAGCAGCTTATATAAAAGATATTGCTCATATACACGTCCTTCCTCCCTATAAATTCTACCATCAGCAAGATCCAAATGGCACTAAAAAACGGCATTTTGGGTGCCTTGTCTCAAGTGGAAAAGCTGGGGCTACGGGGCTACCAGAACTTTTTAGAGTGCCGTTTAATGGCTCATTTGAAAGCTATTGCTTATATCACGTAGATAATTTCAGAGACCACACTGCCTTTCCATGACGATAAAATAAAAGTTCGAAATAGGGATAAAATCCTTTTTAATAGACAGTGTATAATAAATTTCACAAAAAATACCAGATATTTATTCATCTAGATATTTATACAGATATTAATACAAGAAGGTCAAAGAGGCTAGCTTCCGCCTTTGCTTTGAAAAGAATTAGAGATTTAAACAATATGTAGTTTTATTTTATTTAGTATATAATCTTTTGTTTTAAATTGTTTTAGTTTAGTTTTACTACTGATGACGGTCACTGTGTATGTGACCGAAATATCTGGTATGTTTGTGAAATTTATTATACACTGTCTTATTAAAAAGGATTTTTATTCCTATTTCGAACTTTTATTTTATTGCTTATAGGCCTATCCACGTGATTTTTATCAATTCTACCATCCTTAAGTGTGATAGGTATAGCACTAAAAACAGTGGCGTAATTTCGTCACAACCCTGGGGAGGTAGGGTAAAGGTGGACCAAATTTTCCCAGATCAAGTGAAAATGTCAGTGAGAAATAAAAAATAAGCCTTATAGTACCATAAATGCAAATGCAAATACTAAAGAAAACTTGCCCGTTTCTCTCAATTATGCTGGCTTATATTAGTTTTGACAAGATTCTTGAAGAAATAAAATTTCAGCTGTTTGGGGGGGGGGTGAACTGGGGTCTGGTGTCGCTTTTGCTGTAACTTCTTAAGTAGATAATACAAATTTTGGGTACTGTTCTATTAGCTCGAACCCACGCAGCGAAGATGATAAAAGAAACTAGTCACACAGGTTATTTCAACGCATATTTCTTATGCTGAAGATTGCAAGTAGTAGTTTCTCACTGCTTTTACAGTATTTAAACTTTAGTTTTTGGGGTTAAGGGTGGGGGGGGGGGTAAAGGTACCTAGGCTAGGTTAGGTTATGTTACGTATTTAATATTTGCTATGCTTTACCCTCACCCCCCTAATGTACAAATATATAGTCGAAATTTGTTTCTAAACTATTATATTTTCATTATATTTTGTTCTATTTCATTAGCATTAACCAAACTTCACTACGCTGCGTGGATCGAGCTAATAGAGCAGCTAATAGCCAATAGAACCAAATAATTCAAACATATAAATGAAATCTACAAATTCATCGAAATAATTTTACATCGATCTGTTATGTAATTATCTTAACTTTTAGTTACTATGTATAGGTATAGGCCGTTTTATGATGAACTGTATCAGTCCTTTGTAGAACTCCTTTTCAATATTGTCTCAAACTGTATATTTTTTCATAATAATTAAGCATTGGTGGCTCAGTTGGTAGAAAGTAGGCCCTGTAATCCCAAGGCCTCGAGTTCGAACTTCATACGGGGCAACTTTTTCTGTTAATTATAAATGAAATATATTGGTTTCTAGGAAAGTAAGGTTTCATTACAAACTTCTAGTCTTCTAGCAATATTCAGTTATTATAAGGTTTAGGCCTACTATTAGTTCTTTGCTTTAACTAACTGAGGAAAAAAGAAAAAGTAAAATATAATAATGAAGTGGTACTTGTTCATTATTCGGTACACCCTCGAGAAACGAAGTTGCACTTTTTACTGTGGCTACTGTAAAATGGTCAAGAGTCTCTGATGGTAGAATGGTGAGCATGGCTTGTACATGAAAATGCAATTTTTTTGTAAAAGGTGATACTAGTTGCCCTCCAATTTTTTTGGTCACTTAAAAAGGGCACTAAAACTTTTAATTTCCGTTCGAATGAGCCCTCTCACGACATTCTAGGACCACTAGGTCGATATGATCATCCCTGTGAAAAAGAAAAAAACAAATAAACACGTATCCGTGATCTTTCTTGTGGCAAAAAAATACAAAATTCCACATTTTTGCAGATAGGAGCTTGAAACCTCTACAGTAAGGCTCTCTGATACACTGAACCTGATGGTGTAATTGCCATTCAGATGTATGACTTTTAGGGGGTGTTTCCGCCTTTTTTCGTAATTAAGACAAATTTTCTCAGGCTCGTAACTTTTGATGGGTAGGACTAAACTTGATGAAACTTATATATCTAAAACCAGCATAAAAATTAGATTATTTGGATTTATCTATTGATATCAACATTATCCGTTGTTTAGAGTTTCGGTTAGGCTACTATTGAGCCGGGTCACCTCTTACTTAAAGTTCGTTGCCACAAACTGTTTGAAAAGCTTGGAAATATAAAACGATTTCATCATTGTAGTAATTATGGTCCAAAACCCTTAATTATATGTATGCATGAACACCACCCATGTTATCCTCCTTCAAGCCCGCTTAAAATGCTAAGCAATTAAGGTAAAAAACCCAATATATCAAACCAGATTGTTAGATGCGTGGTTTTGTTAGTACAGCGGTGGACCTCAGATTAGAGTGCCTTGGATTTGATGCCTAATTGTTTTTTTTTCAATCACGGTTTTGTTCCCTTCTTTATGATCATTTTCAGATAATTTTACTGTTTTAATAAATGGGATGCACTCATTTTTTAAAACATGTCCCGGGAAGGTATTTTGTCAAGCACTTTGATTCAAAAGAGAATAGAGGTCATCCAGTTCATGGATTGCAACAACATTCTTAGTAGATCACTAAATCCATACCCCAACGTATGGCGTAATTTGGTCAAAATCCTGTTGGGGGGGGGGGGGTAAATCTGGAGCCAATTTTCTCAAATCAAGTGAAAATGACAGAGAAAACTTAAAAACGTGACATATAGTAATAAGAAAGGTAAAGATGTAATAAAGAAAGCTGAGCTGTTTCAGTGGATGCTCGAATTATGCAGGCTTATCTTGGTTTTGACAACATTTTTGGAGAAACTAAATTTCATCTGGGGGGAGGGGAAACGGGTCAGGGGGAAAGCTGTGGTCTGGGAGAAGCAGTTGCTTCCTCTGTCCCATTGGAAATTATACTCCTGACCACAACCCCTTGCCACTTAGTGGTTAGAGAAGCGTAGGCATGTTTTTCTGGAACCACTCAAAGTTGTATATTAAAAGAAGACCCATTGTTATACTTACTTATTCAAATTATTTACTTGACAATTCCGCTTTACTATTCTTTCCCTACGCAAGATTCGGCATCCAAACGGAAGAAAAACAAATGAAAACAGCTCTAGGAAAATTCAGGTAATTCTTTCTAAATTTTTTGGACTGAAAACTAACTTAGTTTATAATACTATTTATCGTACCTACACAAGAAATGGTCTTTTCTGAAATTTCGATTCATTTGTTAGTAATGAATGGCTTTTCTATTTAGGGACAGGTCAAATAACTCCCTAAGCCCAGAGGCACATTTCTGTTTAGCCAGCAAAATGTCCCACAAGCATGTCGATATGTAAACCTGTCCGCTTAGTTAACCTGTTGTGTCTAAGCTACTCGCCTGGAGATACTTTATTAAGTGATACTAAATTTAATTTTTTAAAACATAATTAAAGTACAATTTTTTCTTAAAAGAAAAAAATTACAAAAAAGAACGACACTATTTTTCCCCTTGATTGGAGGTGATTAGAAACTATATAAAAAAAAAAGTTTCGAACTGAAACTAAGGAGCAACATTAAAACTGAAAACGAACAAGTAGAATGCTTCGTCTGGATTTGCCGAGACATATAGGAATCTCCATGTTATTTGCGTACGGCACGTTCCTTGGTGTCTTTCCAGAGCATGTACTTATGGATTTGCTTGCCTTATGTTCCTTGGTGTCTTTCCAGAGCATGTACTTATGGATTTGGGTGGATTATGTTCCCTCCCATGCTATTTTAAGGGCTTATGTTCCCTCCCATACTATTATAAGGGTTTATGTTCCCTCTCATGCTATTTTAAGGGCTTATGTTCCCTTCCATGCTCTTCTATTTTCCCTCCCATGCTATTAAAAGGATTTATGTTCCCTTCCATGCTATTCTATAGCGCTAAGTTCCTTCCATTGTTATTCTATGGGACCTCTACACGTGATTAAACATGTTATGAAACTACATGCTATTTGTTCATGCCTCATTGGTACCATTCCAAACGAGCGGGGATTCCCCTCCAGTTCCTACACATTGCAAATAAGATAGCAGTATGAACGGGGATTCCCCACACAAGTTTGTTTCAACTCCAAATTTTGCAACCAGACTGGGTTTTTGTCGAGCTGACACCTGTTTTTTAGGCAGCCAATCAGAGAACTGCTTACATATTTTATTAACTTTGGAACAATGGATCCGTCAAGTGTCAATGTGAGTACAGCTTACTAATTTTTTTAAAATTTACTTCCAGATAAAAAAAATCATTTCAACAGTAAATTCAAATTTCAGGGGGACTTAGCCCTCCCCTCCAGCAATACAAACCCTTAAAATATGATGTGTATAGTCGATAGCAAACGCTAATTATGCTTTTTTCTATTATGTAAAACAAAAACCCCCTCCCCCATTATTTTGTTAGGAGCATAATTCTGTACTTCTAGATATTTCGTTCAAAAAATGCCCCTTTTTCCCAATTATAAAAAAATCTCTTTTCCAGTCTAAAAACCGCATGTGTTTATAATTACAGAGAGTCCCTTTTGAAGTCAGGGTTTAAACGTGTCTTATCTGAGTTATGAAAACAAAAGGTTGATGATTAAGACATGGATTTGTCTAATTCTCGTCAGAAAACCAAATCATATTCAAATATTTTCTTGGGGAGAAAATATTAAGTTTTGTGTTAATTTGGATTTTAGCTCACATTTAACAAACTTAGTCGTAGTTAAGTGAAAGTATGCATAAATATTTTAATTTATAGTCTAATTGCATATAAGGCTATTGTGTTTTTCTGAACTTTCTGAGGGAGGAGGGGGTAACTATTTAGTTTAAAAAATTAGTTTACGAGCAGAAAAATGCTTCACTACAGATAAGGCTATTGTGTTTTTCTGAACTTTCTGTTTTCGTTCCAAAGCTTGGCTTTTTCATAACCAAAGGTTCACATTTAACCCAAAGAAATGTATTTTCTATAATTTTCTTACAAAAACTAGTGTTTACGTTCAAAAAAGCTTTATAGTTTAGTTTTTACGGAAATGGCTTATTTTCGTTCCAAAGCTGGGCTTTTTCATAACCAAAGCATTTGACCCAAAGAAATGTATTTTCTATAATTTTCCTACAAAAAACTAGTGTTTACGTTCAAAAAAGCTTTTTAGTTTAGTTTCTACGGAAATGGCTTATTTCCCTTTCAAAGTTTGGCTTTTTCATAACCAAATATTCACATATGACGCAATGAAAAGTATTTTCTATAATTTTATTACAAGATCTATTGTTTACGGTCAAAAAAGCTTTATAGTTTAGTTTCTACGGTAATGGATTATTTTCGTTTCAAAGCTTGGCTTTTTCATAACCAAAGGTTCACATTTGACCCAAAGAAATGTATTTTCTATAATTTTCTTACAAAAACTAGTGTTTACGGTCAAAAAAGTATTATAGTTTAGTTTTTACGGAAATGGCTTATTTTCGTTCCAAAGCTGTGCTTTTTCATAACCAAAGGTTCACATCTGACCCCAGCGAAATTTATTTTATATAATTTTCTTACAAAAACTAGTTTTTACGGTAAAAAAAAGCTTTTTAATTTAATTTTTACGGAAAATGCTTATTTTCGTCCCAAAGCTTGGCATTTTCATAGCCAAAGGTTTACATTTGCCACGAATGAATATATTTTATATAAATTTATTACAAAAAAACTTGTGTTTACGTTCAAGCTTTATAGTTGATTTTTTACGGAAATGGCTTACTTTCGTTCCAAAGCTGCGCTTTTTCATAACCAAAGGTTCACATCTGACCCAGCGAAATGTATTTTATATAATTTTCTTACAGAAACTAGTGTTTACGGTAAAAAAAAAGCTTTATAGTTTAGTTTTTACGGAAATGGCTTATTTTCATTCCAAAGCTTGGCTTTTTCATAACCAAAGGTTCACATTTGACCCAAAGAAATGTATTTTCTATAATTTTATTACAAAAACTAGTGTTTACGTTAAAAAAAAAACTTTATAGTTTAGTTTTTACGGAAATGGCTTATTTTCGTTCCAAAGCTGGGCTTTTTCATAACCAAAGGTTCACATTAGGTTCACATTTGACCCAGCGAAATGTATTTTCTATAATTTTCTTACAAAAACTAGTGTTTACGGTAAAAAAAAGCTTTATAGTTTAGTTTATGGAGATGGCTTATTTTCGTTCCAAAGCTGGGCTTTTTTCTAACCAAAGGCTCAAATTTGACCCAGCGAAATGTATTTTCTATAATTTTCTTACAAGAAACTAGAGTTTACGGTCAAAAACCCTTATTAGCTCAGATTTTATAGGAATAGTTTTATTTTTCGATCCAAAAATAGACTAAAGTTTCAGATTTGAACCAGAGAATTGTATTCTCCATAATTTTCTTACATCTTTGGAAATCATTAACGATAACAAACACGTTTTCGACCAGATAAGTTTTTGAAAGCACATTCAGCATGGCGTGCGCTTTTTTTTTATCATGAACCCTTTAGAGACCAATTTGATCAAATTGGAGAAAGTTCAAATAGAATTGTTACTGATATTGATATTTGTCCGTAAATCGCAAACTGACAAAAAATATCCAGAACTTTTTTTTTCTTATAGCATTGAACTTGAAGTCATATCTTCATCGTGATTGGCCTTAAAGATATCCTGCAAAATAAAACTAGTGGAATAATTCAGGTTGAGTGGTAAATTTCCTTATTTTTTTTGTATGAAGTAGTTTTTTAGTAAGCACACTCGATATCCTAAAAATGTCTGATTAAAACTTTTACCTTGAGCATCGATGTTGTTAGCAGAATTTCAAAAGGATCATTTATGAGTGCTGGCGTATCTGATGAAATTATCGTTCCAAAGCTGGGCTTTTTCATAACCAAAGGTTCACATTAGGCTCACATTTGACCCAGCGAAATGTATTTTCTATAATTTTCTTACAAAAACTAGTGTTTACGGTAAAAAAAAAGCTTTATAGTTTAGTTTTTACGGAGATGGCTTATTTTCGTTCCAAAGCTGGGCTTTTTTCTAACCAGAGGTTCAAATTTGACCCAGCAAAATGTATTTTCTATAATTTTCTTACAAGAAACTAGAGTTTACGGTCAAAAACCCTTATTAGCTCAGATTTTATAGGAATAGTTTTATTTTTCGATCCGAAAATAGACAAAAATTTCAGATTTGAACCAGCGAATTGTATTCTCCATAATTTTCTTACATCTTTGGAAATCATTAACGATAACAAACATGTTTTCGACCAGATGAGTTTTTGAAAGCACATTCAGCATGGCGTGCGCTTTTTTTTATCATGAACCCTTTAGAGACCAATTTGATCAACTTGGAGAAAGTTCAAATAGAATCGTTAGTGATATTGATATTAGTGCGTAAGCTACAAACTGACAAAAAATATCCAAAACTTTTTTTTCTTATAGCCTTGACTTTGAAGACATTTCTTCATCTTAACTGGCTTTAGAAATATCATGCAAAATAAAACTAGTGAAATAATTTAGGTCGTATGATAAATTTAATTTTTTTTTTTTAATTCAGTAGTTTTTCAGTAAGGACACTCAATATACTGAAAGTGTTCGATTCAAATTTCTCCCTTGAGGATCTATGTTGTTATTAAAATTTCGAAAGGATCATTTATGACTGATGGCGTATCTGATGGAATAATTAGGTCGTAGTATAAATTCAATAATTTTTTTTTAAATACATTAGTTTTTCAGTAAGGACATTAGATATCCTAAAAGTGTTTGATTCAAACTTTTACTTCAGGAATGGGATTGTCTTGAGGGGGGAATTTTCCATGGAAGAGGTGGAGGGCATTTTTACGTTAAAACAACTTCAACCGTGCCCAGCCCCCCGCGATCAGAAATTAAATTATAAAAAAAGTTTCTTCAACTGAAAGTAAGGGGCAACATCAAAACTTAAAAACGGACAGAAAATAGAGGCTGTTTCCAAAATATTTAGGATTCATTAACTTTAGTGTTGCCAGTCAAAAGCTATGAGTTTTAGAAAATTGCCTGATTATCGAAAAAAGAAGAAACACATTCCAAAAGTCAACAAGAATGGGATTGTCCTGAGGGTGGAATTTTCCATGGACGAGGTGGAGATTATTTTTTACATGAAAACAACTTCCACCGTGCCCCGCCCCCCCCCCTCCCCCCGCGATCAGATGTGTGGATGTTGTCTCTGCGTGTTGTCTCTGTGTGTGTGTCGTCTCTATGTGTGTTTCGTATCTGTGTGTGTGACGTCTCTTAGTGTGTGTCGTCTCTATGTGTGTTTGTCATTTCAGTGTGTGTGTCTCGTCTCTCTGGGTGTGTTGACTCTGTGTGTGTGTATCGTCTCTGTGCATGTGTCGTCTCTATGTGTCGTTTCTGTGTGTTTTTACTCTCTGTGTGTGATTGGTATCTTTGTGTATGTAGTCTCTGTGTGTTTGTCCTCTCTGTGTGTGAGTGGACTCTGTGTGTGTGTGTGTGTCGTCTCTGTGCAAGTGTCGTCTCTGCGGGATGTTTCATATCTGTGTGTCTGTCATCTCTGTGTCTGTGTTGGTCTCTATGTGTGTGTCGTCTCTGTGTGTGTGTGTGTGTCGTTTCTGTGTGTTTGTCCTCTCTGTGCGTGTGTTGTGTCTTTGTGTGTTTCGTATCTGTGTGTGTGTTGTCTCTGTGTGTGTGTCGTCTCTGTGTGTGTGTCATCTTTCTTTTCTTGTCATCTCTCTGTGTTTGTCGTTTCTATGTGTGCGTGTCGTCTCTATGTAAGTAGTTTCTTTCTGTGTGTCGTATGTTTGTGTGCGTAGTCTGTATGTGTGTGTGGTCTCTGTGTGTGTATGTTGTCTATCTGTCTTTTTTGTTTCTCTGTGTGTTTCGTATCTGTGTGCGTGTGTCGTCTCTTTGTGTGTGTCGTCTCTATGTGTGTTTGTCATTTCTGTGTGTGTGTGTGTCTCGTCTCTCTCTGTGTGTGTTGACTCTGTGTGTGTGTGTATCGTCTCTGTGCATGTGTCGTCTCTATGTGTCGTTTCTGTGTGTTTTAATTTTTGGGTCACTTGCCTGAGACTCTGGGCGGGTGGGTGCCCCCATAAAGTGTCCTAAATTCCTCTCTCAATTTAGCACTTGTTCACGGATGCCCAGCGTCTCCATTCACTTTCCCAATAGTATCTATTCATTGTCTCTGCTCAGTTTAGAAAATATGATCCAATTTCCACTTTTTCAAATTTAGGGTCACTTGCCTGAGACTCTGGGCAGGTGAGGTGGGCACCTCCGAAAATTCGTCTCAACTTCCGCTCTCACCTTGGAACTTATTCACGGATACCTAAAACCGTCAACGGTTAGACTGTTGCCCTATCAGTAACCATGCCATGCTCTACACAAATACCGTCAACATATTTTTGTTTTTTGTTTTCCATTTTCACATTAGGGTCCTAATCGAGCTTATGTCCATCGCTTAGCATTCAGGCCTTGACAAATAAAGCCCAGATAGTCGGACCCCAACGCTCCAATCTGAACACTGACTAAGACCACAGTTCTGAGCTAGTGAATTTCTACCATTCAGGCTGTTGGAATGAGACTTCCAAGACTGAGCTAATGGATTTCCACCATTCAGGCTGATAGACTACGTCTCCAATTCCGAGCTAGTGAATTTCAACCATTCAGGTTGGTGGACTGAGACCCCAATTCTGAAATAGTGAATTTCCACCTTTCAGGCTGGTGGACTTAGACCCCAATTCTGAGCTAGTGAATTTCCACCATTCAGGTTGGTGGACTGAGACTTCCAATACTGAGCTAGTGGATTTCCACCATTCAGGCTGGTGCAATAAGACCCCAATTCTGAGCTAGTGAATTTCAACAATTCAGGCTGGTGGACTAAGACCCCAATTCTGAGCTAGTGAATTTCAACCATTCAGGCTGGTCGACTGAGACCCCAATTCTGAGCTAGTCAATTTCCACCATTCAGGCTGGTTGACTAAGACTACCAATACGGAGCTTGTATATGTCGACCATTCAGGCTGGTGGACTAAGACCCCAATTCTGAGCTAGAGAATTTTCAGCATTCAGGCTGGTCGACTGGGACCCCACTTATGAGCTAGTGGATTTTTACCATTCAGGCGGGTTGACTAAGACTCCACTTCTGAGCTAGTGAATTTCCACCATTCAGGCTGGTGGATTGGGACCCCAATTCTGAGCTAGCGAATTTCTACCATTCAGGCGGGTGGTCTACGACCACAAGTCTGAGCCAGTGAATTTCCACCATTCAGGCTTGTGGATTGAGACTCCCAATACTGAGCTAGTGGATTTCCAACCAGTCTGGCTGGTGGACTGAGACCCCACTTCTGAGCTAGTGGATTTCAACCATTCTGGCTGGTGGACTAAGACTCCAATTCTGAGCTAGTGAATTTTAACCATTCAGGCTGGTGGACTAAGATTCCAATTGTGAGCTAGTGAATTTCCACCATTCAGGCTGTTGGACTGGGACCCCAATTCTGAGCTAGTGAATTTCCACCATTCAGGCTGGTGGACTAAGACTCCCAATACTGAGCTAGTGGATTTCCACCATTCAGGCTGGTGGACTAAGACCCCAATTCTGAGCTAGTGAAACGACACATCCACAGAGATGACACACACAGAGACGACACACACAGACACGACACACGAACAGAGTCATTGTGAGAGAGATATCCAAAAAGTTGGGTTGATCTAGGTTCACTTAGAGTGGCGCGCCACTCTAAGTGACGCGCTTTTTGATCACTAAGTGACGCTTAGATCACTCTAAGTGACGCTTTGAAGCAAATGTCTTCAAAGTCAAGGCTATAAGAAAAAAAAGTTCTGGATATTTTTTGTCAGTTTGTAGTTTACGCACTAATATCAATATCACTAACGATTCTATTTGAACTTTCTCCAAGTTGATCAAATTGGTCTCTAAAGGGTTCATGATAAAAAAAAGCGCACGCCATGCTGAATGTGCTTTCAAAAACTCATCTGGTCGAAAACATGTTTGTTATCGTTAATGATTTCCAAAGATGTAAGAAAATTATGGAGAATACAATTCTCTGGTTCAAATCTGAAACTTTAGTCTATTTTCGGATCGAAAAATAAAACTATTCCTATAAAATCTGAGCTAATAAGGGTTTTTGACCGTAAACTCTAGTTTCTTGTAAGAAAATTATAGAAAATACATTTTGCTGGGTCAAATTTGAACCTTTGGTTAGAAAAAAGCCCAGCTTTGGAACGAAAATAAGCCATCTCCGTAAAAACTAAACTATAAAGCTTTTTTTTTATGAGATATGAGATATACATTTATTAAAAAAGAAAACAAACACTATTCGCCTTTCGCCTGCCAAGAAAGACAATAAGCTTGAAAGGGCAAGCGAGGTTATCACTCTCAGCTAATTAAAATACTAGTTTTTGTAATAAAATTATATAAAATACATTTCGCTGGGTCAAATGTGAACCTAATGTGAACCTTTGGTTATGAAAAAGCCCAGCTTTGAAACGAAAATTTCATCAGATACGCCAGGACTCATAAATGATCCTTTTGAAATTCTGCTAACAACATCGATGCTCAAGGTAAAAGTTTTAATCAGACACTTTTAGGATATCGAGTGTCCTTTCTAAAAATCTACTGCATTAAAAAAAAAAAATTAAATTTATCATATGACCTAAATTATTTCACTAGTTTTATTTTGCATGATATTTCTAAAGCCAATTAAGATGAAGAAATGTCTTCAAAGTAAAGGCTATAAGAAATAAAGGTTCATGATAAAAGGCTATAAGGGTTCATGATAAAAAAAAAGTGCACGCCATGCTGAATGTGCTTTCAAAAACTCATCTGGTCGAAAACATGTTTGTTATCGTTAATGATTTCCAAAGATGTAAGAAAATTATGGAGAATACAATTCTCTGGTTCAAATCTGAAACTTTAGTCTATTTTCGGATCGAAAAATAAAACTTCCTATAAAATCTGAGCTAATAAGGGTTTTTGACCGTAAACTCTAGTTTCTTGTACGAAAATTATAGAAAATACATTTCGCTGGGTCAAATTTGAACCTTTGGTTAGAAAAAAGCCCAGCTTTGGAACGAAAATAAGCCATCTCCGTAAAAACTAAACTATAAAGCTTTTTTTACCGTAAACACTAGTTTTTGTAAGAAAATTATATAAAATACATTTCGCTGGGTCAAATGTGAACCTAATATGAACCTTTGGTTATGAAAAAGCCCAGCTTTGGAACGAAAATAAGCCATTTCCGTAAAAACTAAACTATAAAGCTTTTTTTTTAACGTAAACACTAGTTTTTGTAAGAAAATTATAGAAAATACATTTCTTTGGGTCAAATGTGAACCTTTGGTTATGAAAAAGCCAAGCTTTGGAACGAAAATAAGCCATTTCCGTAAAAACTAAACTATAAAGTTTTTTTTTCCGTAAACACTAGTTTCTGTAAGAAAATTATAGAAAATACATTTCGCTGGGGTCAGATGTGAACCTTTGGTTATGAAAAAGCACAGCTTTGGAATGAAAATAAGCCATTTCCGTAAATACTAAACTATAAAGACTTTTTTAACGTAAACACCAGTTTTTGTAAGAAAATTTTATAAAATACACTTCTTTGGATCAAATGTGAACATTTGGCTACGGAAAAGACAAGATTTGAAAATAAAATAAGCTATTTCCGTAAAAACTAATCCAAAAAGCCGTTTTGAACATAAAGAAGAGTTTTTTGTAATAAAATTATAGAAAATACATTTCTTTGGGTCAAATGTGAACCTTTGGTTATGAAAAAGCCCAGCTTTGGAACGAAAATAAGCCATTTCCGTAAAAACTAAACTATAAAGCTTTTTTGAACGTAAACACTAGATTTTTTAAGAAAATTATAGAAAATACATTTCTTTGGGTTAAATGTGAACATTTGGTTATAAAAAAGCCAAGCTTTGGAACGAAAACAGAAAGTTCAGAAAAACACAATAGCCTTATCTGTAGTGAAGCATTTTTCTGCTCGTAAACTAATTTTTTAAACTAAATATTTACCCCCTCCTCCCTCAGAAAGTTCAGAAAAACACAATAGCCTTATATGCAATTAGACTATAAATTAAGATATTTATGCATACTTTCACTTAACTACGACTAAGTTTGTTAAATATGAGCTAAAATCCAAATTAATACAAAACTAAAAAATTTCTCCCCAAGAAAATATTTGAATATGATTTGGTTTTCTGACGAGAATTAGACAAATCCATGTCTTAATCATCAACCTTTTGTTTTCATAACTCAGATAAGACACGTTTAAACTCTGACTTCAAAAGGGACTCTCTGTAATTATAAACACATGCGGTTTTTAGACTGGAAAAGAGATTTTTTTTATAATTGGGAAAAAGGGGCATTTTTTGAACGAAATAGCTAAAAGTACAGAATTATGCTCCTAACAAAATAATGGGGGAGGGGGTTTTTGTTTTACATAATAGAAAAAAGCATACTTAGCGTTTTCTATCGAGTATATACATCATATTTTAAGGGTTTGTGTTGCTGGAGGGGAGTGCTACGTCCCCCTGAAATTTGAATTTACTGTTGAAATGATTTTTTTTTTATCTGGAAGTAAATTTAAAAAAAAATTAGTAAGCTGTACTCACATTGACACTTTACGGATCCATTGTTCCAAAGTTAATAAAATATGTAATCAGTTCTCTGATTGGCTGCCTAAAAAACAGGTGTCAGCTCGAAAAAAACCAGTCTGGTTGAAAAACTTGGAGTTGAAACAAATTTTTGTGGGGGAATCCCCGTTCATACTGCTATCTTTTTTGCAATGTTTAGGAACAGGAGGGGAATCCCCGCTCGTTTGGAATGGTACCAACGGGACATAAGCAAATAGCACATAGTTTCATAACGTGTTTAATCACGTGTAGAGGTCCCATAGAATAACAATGGAAGGAACATAGCGCTATAGAATAGCATGGAAGGGAACATTAATCCTTAGAATAGCATGGGAAGGACAATAGAATAGCATGGAAGGGAACATAAGCCCTTAAAATAGCATGAGAGGGAACGTAAACCCTTGTAATAGTATGGGAAGGAACATAAGCTCCTAGAATAGCATGGGAGGGAACATAATCCACCCAAATCCATAAGTACATGCTCTGGAAAGACACCAAGGAACATAAGGCAAGCAAATCCATAAGTACATGCTCTGGAAAGACACCAAGGAACGTGCCGTACGCAAATAACACGGAGATTCCTATATGTCTCGGCAAATCCAGACGAAGCATTCTACTCGAACAGAAGTTATTCCGTAAAACAAAAAATATCATGGCAGTGTTGTTTCTAAACTAAATTTTAATAAAAAACGAGCAGAGATAATTTTTAAAAAAACAAAGTTTTTCTGAGGGAAGTGAAGAGCGGAGTTGAAACTTAAAACGAACAAAAATTATTACTCCACAGCCTATCTAACAAGTAGCAATAAAACTAGTGCGAATAAATCAACTGGTGATATTTCCCTATGTTTGTAGGATTACAGAAAACCGATGCTTTACTGAAAACAAAACAATATAGCAGTTTTTGCAAGATAAGTGCAAACATTTAAGGGCACTTTTAACAGTATAAAAGTAAAGCATTTTTAGATTGTTGCTTTATTTGTTCGTTTAATTTGGCATCCCTTCCGCACAATGAGCTCAGTTCAATGATTGACTGTCATTTTGGATCCGAAAGACATTTCATGATTATTTTGTAGACAAGTTCGAAATGAAGGAATCTTACTAGTATTAAGACAACAGACTCGCTTTAAAATTTTTATCACAACTTGAAATTCTCCGTTTATAGAGAGAAATAACTGGATCTCCAGAGTCCATATTATGATTGATATGTTCTTTATTTCGAGTAATACTAGGTGACACCGAGATGTTACCCGATAAATCAATCCATTATTTTTATGCTGTTTAATGACTGTAAACTTAATTTTTATGCCTAAGTTAAAAAAAAAAATTAATTGTATACTGAAAGTTACTGATATCACAGCTCCTGTAGGACTATGACAAGCGTTATAGATTAGTTTGTTGTTCTGAGGCTACGTATTTACTTTTGACTCCTAAATCAATATCCTTGTTTTTTATACTTGGCTTTTGTGTTTTCAATAAAGCGCTAGTTTTCTGTAATCCTACAAACATAGGGAAATTTCCCCAGTTGATTTATTTGCACTAGTTTTATTGATATATGTTAGATAGGCTGTGAAGTAATAATTTTTGTTCGTTTTAAGTTTCAACTTCGCTCTTTACTTCCCTCGGAAAGACTTTATTTCTTTAAATTGATTATTTCAGGCTTGTATTGCTCAACAATATGTTCCATCTGCCTTTTTGGAAGATCTTGTTATTTGTGTCTAAGAGGAAGGCAAAACCCGAAGGTTTGTGAACCATACAGACCAATTACAGTTTGCTCCATTATTGATAAGCTTTTTGAAAAGCTGATCTGCCAAGAAATCAACGCAAGATGCGACCATGGAGACAACCAGTTCGGATTCCGGGAAGGCTTGGGCGTGCTAAACGCACACACAACTCTTTTGGCTAATTTAGTCCGCTTTTGGATGCTAAAAAAGAATATGTATGTGTATGCGACCGACATTTCTAGGTGTTCGATTCCGTTATTTATTCACTGGCTATTCTTTCTCTGTTGAGAAGTGGAATAAAACCTTTTCTCTTCGGTCTCTTTTGGAATTGGTTTAGCAATGTGTCCATACGGGTGCGGCTAGGTAGCCAGCTTAGAAACTCTAACACCGTTCGGAAAGGCGTGACACAAGGCTCTGTACTTAGTCCAGTTCTATTCAATAATGTTATCCGAATCGTTACTAAAAATATTCCTCCATTCCTGATTGAGCCGTATATTGATGCCAGCCACCACTGTTACACAGACGACACTCTTCTACTATCAGACGATCTCCAAGTTCTCCAAAATGCAGTTGACATAGTCAGCTCTGGTCTCAATGAGACTGGGCTCCAAGTCGGCTCTTCTAAACCTGAGCTACTCGTCTACAGTTCGTCTCAGCAACCACCCGTAACTATCAATGATTGACCCAGCAACTATTTCCACATCGTCTTCCCTGAAATATCTAGGTCTGCCGTTTGGCTCAAATGTTATAACTACTAAAACACTTGTTATCTTAGCGTTTAAAGAAAAGCTTAGAAAATCGTACGGACTGCTTGCTCGAGTTAAAGGCCAGTTTCACAAAATAATCCTTGGCAGACTTTACGCTCCTTTTTTCGCCCCACATGTCCTCTTTTTGGTCCCTTTGTGGAGTTTTTTTTTCACACTATCTGAGCGGAAGAAAATTAACTCTATTCATTCATTTTTGCAAATATCTTCTGCAGTTGCCGCTCTGGACACGCAACTGTTACATTTCGAATAGGTATGGCGCTTTTGATATTTCTTATTTTCCGTGCTTTGTACTCATCTAAGTGCATTTCAGGCTTGTACAGAGGGCTGAAATAAATGACCTGAAATACATTCTACCGAAATTCACATCTCTTAATTCATGACAATTATTTCCATTTTACTTAATATTTTACCAGTGTCTGGAGGTTTACTGATAGTTTCACTGATAAGCGTCAGTTGGGGAGGGACGACAGGGCCCTGTGCATCCGAGACTCCCCCCCCCCAAGATTTTGAAAATTTCCTTTTTATGGGTATTTTCATTTTAAAAAAATTCTATTTTTATTGGAAAAACTGAAAAAACAAATTTGTCTCCTACCTATTGAAAAATATATTTTGCCCCCCCCCTCCCCATCTAAATATTCCTGAATTGACACCACTGGCTATGTTGAAATTGATATTATCTTTTGTTTCAAGAGTGGTTGATCTATGTTCAATTAAACGGTCATGGTGACAAAGTAGTTTTTTTCCTGAATTTTGATGTAGAGTCTAGACCCGAGATTCGCCTGCAAAAAAAGAAGAAGAAAATCCAATTTGTGTCTCTTTTAGAAAATAAGATTTGAGAAAGCGGCTTTCAGGCGACTATATGTTTCCTCTACGTTATTAGTTTGTAAAATAGTTGTGAGTTTTTTTTTTGTACAATGTAACTTGTTTAGAAGCCATATATTTTTAAAACACCTTACGAACTTACGAAAGATAAAAATTTTATATTCTTTGGCTGGTTTTAAAAAAAAGATAAAAGAGCATTTTTGCCATTTTTTAAATAACAGTAAATATAAGTAAAAAAAACTGATATTCCAAAAACTGAAAAATTCTTGATATATTTAAAATGTATGATTTATTCTACCTTTTCGGTCAAGACTGAAGGGATTTGTCAAAATACCACGATGTCTTGTAATCTCATGAAACTGCGTGTCTTTTTTTAAGCTAAAGCTCTTGATACCAAAACTCTTAATGTAATATTCTTCAGGTTTTGAACCGACAGACAGGAGCAACAGTCTTAGAAGCCCACTTTCGGCTCCAGTCATCTGAATTCGTCGCTCAGCCTACGGAAATTATCACTGCTGGATCCGAAGAGTTCATATTTTACCCTAAAAATCATGGTGACGTTCATGCATACGTTCGAGACCATCTAATTCGTGATGAAGATCAGGCCCAGATGATTATACGACAAATTGTTGGTGCTGTTGCTGACTGTCATTCCGCTGGGATTGTACTAACTGATCTAAAAATGCGTCGCTTTGTTTTCGCTAATGCGAAAAAGTAAGTTTCTTTTTGTCTATTTCTGTATTTTTCTACCATTGTAATCACACTCTTAGATAAAATCGAATCGAAGCTGTTACTTTAGCGTTCCAGCAAGGAAATTTCTGTTTGATAATGGTAGATGAGAATAAGCTTACCTAAGCTATGGATGTCAGTCCTTGATTTTTCTTTGAACGATAATTTCGACAGGACCTGTGCCTGTCATCATCGGGTTCAAATTCAAGTCTCTTGCCAAAATTTGGATATTAATTCATATAGTAAAAGAACAGACTTGTTATGCTGATTCCAAATATTATTTAGTGATTCATTTAGTTTAGTGTTACTCGTCGAAAGCTACGAGCCAGAGAAAATTTGTCTGGTTTTCGAAGAAGGGGCGAAACACCCCTAAAAGTCAAGTAATCTTAATGAAAATCCTACCATCAAATTCAGAGTACCAGAGAACCATACAGTAGAGTTTTCAAGCTCCCATCTGCAAAAATGTGTAATTTCATAACATGCACCACTGATGCATGTTTATTTGTTTTGTTTTTTTTTTTCAGGGGTGATTGTATCAAGCCAATGGCACTAGAATATCAAGAGAGAGCTCATTTGAACGGAAATTAAAAATTCTAGTGTCCTTTCTTAGTGACCAAAAAGAGTGGAGTGTAGCTACCTCCCATCCCACGCCCCTTTTCCCCCCAAAATCATCCGATCAAAACTTTGAGATAGCTTTTTTCAGCATAATTGAAAGGTCCAATAACTAAGCCTTTGGATATAACATAACCCCCCACAGTCCTTGGGGAAAGGTCTTTTAAGTTATGCAATTTGCCCATTTTTTACGTAGTGTTTGTTATTGGGAAGTATGCATGCATTTTTCAGTTGGGGGTAGGGTGAATTTTCTGCTGGGGGGTATTTTCCACAAGGAGAATTTTCCACGGAGAGGGAAGTTTCCAGGGGGAGAATTTTTCAGGGGAATTTTACACTGGGGTAATTTTCTAAAATCCCTATACGAAATTCTTTTTATTTGTCTTCCTTTCTCTTTTCCGACTCAATTTTATACGGGTAGATGTTAAGGGTAATTACCCAGAGTAAATTTTCACTGGGATTGAATTGTCTAGAGGATCTTTTCATGGGGGGTATTTTTCCATTGAGGGGGAGACGGGTTTCTCATCATTATTTAAAAAGAAAACGATCAGAAACTAAATAAAAAGCAATCTTTTTCAGATGAAAGTATGGAACAAAATTAAAACCTAAAACGAACAGAAATTAATACATACATATGAGGGGGGTTGTCCGCTCCTCAATACGTCGCTCTTTCTGATAAAGTCTTATGTTTTGTCACAATTCTTTAAGAACGACTCTTGAAACCCAAAAGTCGTTTAATTAGAACAATAAGAAGCTTTTTAAAAGTATTAAAAAATTTTAGTGTCAAGAGTGAGGGATTGAAGAGGGGGAAAACCCCTTCGTATACGTAATAATTTCTGTTCGTTTTAATTTGTCTTTCGAAAAAACTCGTCTTTTTTATTTAATTAATTAAAGCACTGACAGATAGAGAAGCAAAAAATCAATTATGACCTCTGGTGTTTTTTTTATGACCTCTTCCCAACCCGTTCGGGAACAAACTACTTTTCATTTAACCCTAGAAGGATGGCCAAAAAGCGCAATCTTTGGCAATCCGTCATCTTCATCTGTAAGACGCGGCCTAGTCATCTTAACCTTTCTTTCATAACAACCCTAGAAAGTGGGATTAAATGACTTTTTCCGTACAGCTTATTATTTGATATACGGTCAGTTAAACGAGTATCAGACTATCCTTACACAATTTCTCTGAAAAACATTTAACAAAACTTCATCGGCCTTTCGAAGTGCCCATGTTTAAGAACCATACCTGACCTCTGTCATTACTTTGGCTTTCAATATTCTAATTTTATTAACAAACTTCTCTTCCAAACTTTTTTTCCGACTGTGGAAAAATAAAATTCCCCTTGGCTATTTGACTTTTTACATCTTAACTATATTCACGATATTTACTAATAATATTATCCAGGTATGTGAAGCTATCCACTTCATCTATTTCATCGTTACCTAACGGCATCTCTTCATCCTTATTAATTAATTCCTAGTCAGAGCGACTTAGACACCATAGTCCTTAACGTTAATTTTCAAAGCTATTCTTACACCTTGAACAGCCAAAACCTCCAATAATTTGCTAACATTTTACGTATGACACTTAAATCATATGCATAACCATCTTCCGGGGATGTTGTATGTTCACGAAGTTTTAGACAATTCAGGTGAGTACTCAATAGTGATTTTTATCAGTTTGAAAACAAGAATCCTAGGTTTAGTTTTGAAATATCAGGTATCTTCTTTTTTTCTCTTTTTTGTCGGATTATTTTTTAGTTATATTAGATAATCCAAGTGCTTTATTATATTTACATTTATGCGCAAGAAGTAAAAGTTTTCCGCATTGGGGTATTTATAAATAAATAAATAAGAAAAGTCTAGAAGTTTTATCTTCCTATTCAATTTCATTATCTCCCATAGTCTTGACCGTGTTGCTTAAGACAAATTCAACGGAAATAATCCATATAAACGGGAATAGGACATAACCGTGCTTAACTCCTGATTCCAGACCAAACCTACTACTATCTTTACTTCCTACCTCAACAATTTTACTCTCGTAGATAGTTCCAATTACTTCAACATACTTATCTGGCATACAGTACAAGGACATGACTTTCACCAGAGCTCCTCTATCAGCTGAATCAAATGCCCGTTCATAATCTATAAAGCTAACGACTTAAGGGGTCTGGTGTTTTTTTCACTTCTCAATTATTAAGCTAAGAGTGAAGATTCCCGACAAATTCGTTCCCCTTCCTAAAACCACACTGTTCTTCTCTTATAACTTAACCTGCACCATTTCTTAGTTGATTCTGCCTTTACCAGCTCTGCAAGCTAATACGTCTGTAATTATAACTTACCACACTCACTCTCATCGCCTTTCTTAGAAAAGAGTTTAATTATCTATTAAAAGATGACGCTATAAGTTAAACAGTAAACTAGAAAGAAGGGGAGGGGTCGTACAACAAAGAGAACAGAACAGCTGGACAAAAAGTAGAAGCAAGCGAGTAAGGAGTGCAGAATACTGCAGAGTCAACGGACTAGATGCCCAACTAAATGGAAAAAGAGTAGGAGATGCCATTTACTAATGGTGAAGGGTAATTAATTGTAGGACTGAAAGAAGGAGAGAAAACATGACAATGTTTCATCGGTATTGTGAAACTTATTTCCAGTCGGCTATAGGAACAATGCTACACATAACTTGAAATAGAGTTTCCGTGGCCTGCCTTGCTTAAGATTTGCCAGCAACTACAGCCCGTGAGTCAGACTTTTAGAGCAATACATTCGACAGTATCTTAAGAGTAAATTGCCTCGTATTTCCATCGAGCTGGTACATGCACTAGAAAAAGACAACTGTAAGCCCAGCTCTTATTTCGCACCACTTTTGCTTCGGATCTGACGCTTTCCTGGTATATATGGTTATTGCAAGAATTTAGGACCCTTTCCCTCCTCCCCTACAGAGATCAAATGGAAACTGGATTCCCAGTAACTATGTCATTATCATCTACTTTTGACAGATTATTGTAGATATCCAATAACCCCTTTTTGGTAGATATCTTAATGACTAGAAGTGGGGGACCCCTCTTTCTCCACAGAGGCTGTATTGGTCCCGGTTTATCCAAAGACACAACTAGCCCAGTAGCATCGACATTTCATCAAGTTTTGTCGAGACCCACCAAATTCTTTTGGTAGGAATCCCAATGACATTAACTTAGGGGCCTCCTCCTTATGCAAAAAAAAAAAAATCCGGACCACATGGGTACATCATGAAATTAATGCTCAATTTCCGCCAAGTTTTGTTGAAACTCAACAACCCTTTCTAATAAATATCATGGCTTAAAATATAGATCCCTCTCCATTCTTCCCGAAAGGTAAAATCAGGTGCCGACCTTAAAAAGCGTATTACTTCTAATCGGGTTTGACTGATGTCAAACAACCTGTCGTGGTAGAAGATGGAATGACAAGAATTTGCGGAACCTTTTGTTCTTCTTCGGCAGAGACCGGTTGCGAAAAGGTCCAGCGTATTCCCTCCCCCCGGAAAATTTTCCATGGAAAATCCCCCTCCCCTGCTGAAAATTCCCCCCACATATAGAGGAACCAATGAAAAAATACGACAAATAAAAAATGATGAATATTATTTCAAATAAGAAAGCAATAGCTTAAGAAAAGAAAGTCTTCAAAAGTCATCAAATCTTGTGTGCAAAAAAAAAAAAAAAAGTATTTGGTTCGTCCACTTAGAGACGTATATCAGAAGGTTTTTCCGTCAATAAAGGCATAGACCAGAAATATTCCTGGGAATCAAGAGGCCCTAGATATAAATTAAATTCCGCTCTTTAAGGCATCTGACACCCTCTCCCCACCTACACAACGACCCACCACCCCTTCTTCATAGTAGCTAGTGAACAATTATACTCTTTTCTTTGTTCTTCTTAATTTTGTTATTTTCTCTTTGGCTGCTCAATTTTACATTCGGGGAGGATTTTTCAGGCAGAAAATGTCAAGGGGTTATTTACGGTGGAGATAATTTTACGGGGGGGGGATTCGCCTAGCACCGGATGTGAATACACAAAAAACAAAAGTAGGATATTCACTCTTACTTCCCCATGTTTGTTTGGGATCTGTCAACCTCTTTTAGTACATGATAAAAAAAAAACCCCCCTGTTCCTCCTGGACAGGGATCGGGTTGATTCCTGATCCTCAAAAGGCTTAACTAATACACAAGTTCCTGTTACCCACCAGCTTTGGCTAAGATCCTACAGCCCCAGCTGGTAAATGTGATGGTGAAAAGATTCTAGAAAACCCGCAAATCCTCTCCCCGCCTATGAGCCAGATTACGGGGAGACTTACCTCTGTCTAGGTCTGGGCTACATGTTTAGAAAAACAAAATTCGATAAAAATTCAAAATTTCATAAAAGAAACAAAAAGATGGTGTTTGAGATTATCCCAACTAGCATTAATCGGAGTTAACTTAACAGTTAAAACTTGTAAACTTAACGATTCAACACAGCGCTTTACTAGATGGTAGTGGAAATTCGAAAACACAATTTCTTCCAGTTTCAAATCCCGTCGTTTGTCTATAACTGCAAACAGAATCTTCTATTATATTCTCTGAGGCCAACCTGACTCTTGTGATGGAGGAGAAGTGTGCGTAGCTGTGTTAGCCCCAGGCAGCTTAGTGCTGCAGTGAGTTGCTAGTAGTAGTAGTAGTTGAGCATCCTATCAACTGAAACACCCAGCTTTTCTTTTTTTTTGCGGCCTCCTCTCCCTCTCTTAATCTTTCTCGTGTATTGTTTAATATATACCTTTATGTGTGTAATATACCACACAAGCTATGGTTTAAGTTTAGGAAACGGTATTCCTCTTTATGAACTTTGTTAATGGTGGTGACCACTTTCCGAACTGAATTCTGAAATAACTCAGTAAGAAAAACAAAATAGCACGTAGTCTGTGCTAGTGACTCATGATTATTTGAAATTGCTCGATAGACAGACACCGAAGTAATAGGCCCGTTTTTTAGCACTAAGATCTTAAATCTAAGATCTTACATCTTTCTGCAAAGATTATCGTTTTTTAACTCATCTTTGTTCTAAGATCTTACAGCTCACTGATGTTAGCAAAAAGTGTGAAGACTGTCACTGTTCTGCCATATAGAACAATGATGAGAGAACTTTGATGATCTACTCATCATTCTTCTCAGACCACTGATCAGAGCAGAATGATTAAAGACGTTTGCACAAAAACGACCAAAGATGTAAGATCTTTGTTCAAAGATTTCACTTTTAAGCATCAAAATGGCTTATATATGGAATTTAGTATCCGATATTTACCACCAGCAAGTTCTCGGGTGGGGAATATCCTCCTTCCCCCCTCCCTTCGACAATAACCCTCTGGGAAGTTCTCCCCGCATGTAAGTTTCAGCAACTAAATGGAAAGTAAGGCAATAAAAACAGTAAAGAAAAGAAGGGATTTTGGAATGTTCTGCCAATATTCCTAAATACGGGTAGAAATACATAGTGTAGAGTATCATATAGTAGCCTTCTATAATTTTTTTATTTATATTTCTTTTAATTCTTTTTTTTCCTGTTTTTGGGGGCTGGGGCTGGGGCTAGGAAAAAGGTTAAAGAAAAGAATTGTTTGCTTACTTATTTAAAAGAAGGAGTTTGGTCCATTTTAAATTTTCTTGGTTCTGACTTTGAGTTTTACTCCATACTATTGAAGTAAAAAAATAGTGATAATGATAATAACGCCCTTTAGAAGTACTTCACACGGGAAAATTTTCTAACATACGCCTAGTGGATCGATCCGCTATGATCAGATCGTTGTCGATCTCAAGGGGTGAATAGGTATCGTATTCTATAGACGTTGGTGCCAAACTCCATGGAATGGAATTACTGATGGTTTTTAGTCCCAATCTGTATCTCCGTGTACTTCCATCATAGGGCAAATTTTATATTTCTTAATAAATTTCTTTTGACCTTTAGCCTACCCTGCTATAATAGCTCAACCCCCAAAAATCGAAAAAAGAATTAAAAGAAACAAAATTATGAAAATAAATAATATAAGATATTCTAAATCATATATTATACTTATTTATTAGAATATAGGGAGAATATTCCAAAATCCTTTCTTTTCTTCATTTTTTTATTTGTCATACTATCCCTTTGACCACTCAATTTTACCTGGAGATGGGGAGGATTGTCTACAAGGTAATTGTCCATGAAATCGGTAATTAGCCTAGAACCTTTTTTTTTGCACCTTTTCTTTTTTACAGAAAATTAAAAAGAGAAACAAGAAAATATTGGGCTTCATTTTAGTTTCTTTGGCTCGGCACAAACATATATGTAAAATTGCCAAGCCTCTGTGCAGATATTTATTGGGAGTTGGGATTCTTCAAAACAGCACAGAAAGGCAAACTGTGCAAAAAATTTAATTATTAAATAACCATAAAAATTCCAGGGATATGGGTCCCTAGATCATCTCTTTATGATGGAGTATTTGTGCTAATTCTGTTTATAGAATTATAAACAGAGCATCATAACTATGTTGTTATGTTGCCCCTTACCTACGATGGTGGGACCCATTGCTTTCTTTAGGGCACAACAATTCAATGATTTAAATAATATGAAAATTTTGAACTTGAAGTCACAACGTTAAAAAACAACGAATTTCGAAGTTTAGCTAATGCGACTGATACTGATACTGACTAATTCTGACGTCAAGCTAATCAATGATAGACTTCAGGATCGAAGAAATATTGTTTACGATAATCGGGTCTGTAATTTCTGGTAACTGCAAATACCCATACTACTACTACTAACAGCTCACTGCAGCATCAAGCTGCATGAGACCGACGCAAATACGCACGCTCCTCCTCCATGCCCATCTATTCCATACCCTCCCTCTTTACAGTTTTCCAAGAAGATCGAGGTTCCCTGAAAATCCTTCATGTTCTCGATCTACTTTTCGTTGGCCCTAGATGGTTGGCCGAAATGGAAGACCTTTGGCAATCTGTCATCCTTCATCCGCAGAACATGTCCTCTCCATCTCAGCCTTTCTCTCATTACAGCCCTAGAAAGCGGGATAGAACCATATTTGTCGTACAGCTGCCTGTTTCAAATAACTGTCAGTCAGACGGGTACCCAGACAATCTGTTGACAATTCCTCCAAACAATATAATAAATCCTCCTTCGTGTTTCGGAGCACCCACGTTTCAGATCATACTTGCCCACTGTCATCATTGTAGCTTCAAATATTCTAATCTTGGTTCATAGATTTATCTTCCTATCCATCTAAACTTCTTTCAACTGTAAAGAAAACACCATCTTGGCAAAACTACTTTTAAAATCTTCCCTGCATCCACCATCTTTACTAATAATGCTACCTAGGTAAATGAAGCTATCCACTTGGTCAATCTTGTCGTTACTCATCATCACCTCTTCGCCTTCACTTATTCCTAGTCTAAACGACTTGGTTTTCTTAACATAATTTTCAAGCCTATTCATGTGCTCTGAGCTCTCAAAACTTCCTAAATTATCAGTAATTATGCTGACACTTATTCTAGGACGCTCATATTAGCATCAAATCTGCTCAAATCAGCATAATCCAAGTCTAGGAGAGTTTAACTTTCCCATTTGATTCCAGGCTCTTTTATAGCCTTTGCCATACTCGTTAAGTTAAAGTCCATCAAATTGATTCAAATAAATGGAGGTAGAAGGCAACCCTGCTTAAGTCCTAATTCAATACGAACCAGCTACTAACCTCATTTCCTACCTTAACCTTGCTTACTTGTACTTGTGGCGAGGCACAGGCTGTTCAGCCCAACTCCGCACCGAGGATATGATGAACCATTTTTGGCCACTAACGTCGGTTTTCTGTTTGGGGGTGGATGATTTCCAACCATGATTTATCCCAATTGCGTTCGTACTTCCTCAAACCTCCCAAAGGCTCAAGGTCTTTCTACATTGTGGCATGCCAAGATTTAGTTTGGCCACCTTGCCGTTTCTTCCAGTGGGGGAGTGGCTTAAATTCAAGGGACGGACGGGTCAGCTACTTGGGCGCCGCATAACGTGCCCAAAACATCTGAGCCTTCTGCTCTTGACGATAGCAAATGATGAATGCTTCTGATTGCACATTTGCATTAGTTGCTCGTTGCTTATCTTTTGGCCAAGTTTGAGGTTGCAGATGGCTCTTAGGCACTTGCGGTTCAAGATGTCGAGTGGGCGTTCTTTGTCTGCCTTTAGCGGCCAGGTTTCGCATCCATGTAGCAGGATAGAGCGAATACACACCACGTAGACTCGAAGTTTGGTCTTCAGGCTGATCTCTCTTCTGGATCATAATGGCTTACGCAGTTGGCCTAAGGTGCTCCATGCCTTGCTTATTCTGGCCTTGATCTAGCACGAGGCTCAAACCTTGATATCAATCAGTGATCCGAGGTATCTGAATTCTTCTACCTGTTCAAACTGTTGTCCGTTTATGGAGACTGGCGAATTTCTATCTGTGGAAAGGTGTTTGGTTTTGGGGACACTGATGGCCAGGCCTGTCAGGCTAGCGCTATTTCTCACTCTGTAACATGTCCATGGCTTCAGTGAGGAGTGTGCCATTGTCTGCGTATTCAAGGTCCCCTAACTTCTCATCGCTGGTCAGCTCGATTCCATCTTCCGCACATATGGAATTTTTGAAGACCCAATCAATTATGTAGTTGAAGAGGACTAGGGAAGCTAAACAGCCTTGTCGCATGCCGTTTCGAAGAGTTCAGTGAGCTCCCCGTACACGCGGATGCTGCTACTCGTTTTTTCATTATATGCTTTCATCAGGCTCACCAGCTTCGATGGGACTCTGTCTTTCAGCATGATTTCCCTTTGTAGCGGGCGAAGCACCGAGTGGAATGCCGCTATAAGATCCAAAAAGATAGCAGTGATTTCTCGGTTATGGATAGAGCGCTGGTGTTGAAGGATCCGAAGGGAGAAAATGGGGTCCACACATCAAATTCCTGGGCGGAAGCCAACTTGATTTTTCCTAGTTCTTCGCTCTCTTTCGGCTCTAAATCTGTTTATGATGACGAAGGCGAAAATATTTCCGGCCATGTCAATGAGCGAGACCCCTCGACAGTTTTTGCTGTCGCTCCTGTAACCCTTCTTGAACACTGGAATGATAGTTGCATCCCTCCAATCTAGAGGGACGTGCTCGCTCTTCCAGATCTTCTTGAGGTTGTCTTTGAGTGTACTGAACAAGGATGGGCTTGCTTTATAAAGCTCTGGTGGTAGCCCAGCTTATCCTGTCGCTTTATCACTCGAGCGATTTTACCGCTTTCATTACTTCTTCAAACTTAGGTGGGGAGATGTCGGCGGGGTGCTAATTTGGCGGTTGGGAGGGTTCAGTTCCACTGTCCGGTGGTATAGAAGACGGGTGGATCTGGTTTGGTCTATTTAGGAGGCTCTCGGAAGTGTTCTGCCTATCTATTCATGCTTTCCCGTCTGTCGGTTATTACTGTACCATCCGTCCTTCTTACATTTTTAATTGTTAGATTTCCCGTTCTCTTGAGGTTCTTAAGGATGTGGTATTGCTTACGGGTATCATTTCTTCTGGCCGTTTCTTCCAGTTCTGTTGCAACATTCGCCCAAGATCTGTTCTTGTCCCTCCTAGCTATTCTGTGAGCTTTCTTCCGTAGCCGTTTTAACTCTTCCCGATCTTGGGAAGCTTTTGATTCGTCCGAGAGTGCCTGAAGTTTCTCTGCCGTGTACCACTTCTTGTGGTTTTTCGCTCGTTTTCCGAGTATCTATAAGGGTGCTTCTTGTGTTGCTTCTTTGATTTTTTACAACGACCGTTCTATATTTCGGCATCTGAATCGTCATTCCGGTCTCGGAGGACGGCGAGAGCTTCGAATTTGTCGCTTAGCTCGAGATTAAACTCAGCCTTAATCGCTGGGATTTCTAGCTTCTTTGTATCATATTTATACGTGGGGCGTGTTCTTCTCCTGGCTGACAGTTTCTGGTGTTGTGCGGCTACGACAAGGTATTGGTCGGCCCCAGTCTTAGAGCTATTATCTGCCCCTCTGTATGCCCTGCATTCAAGGACAGAGAATCGCCATCTTTGTCTTGTCATTAGATAATCAAGTTGGGCCAGTGTGCTGCCATCTCGGGATCTCCACGTGAATGTATGAGCATTTTTGTGTTGTAAAAAAGTGTTCATAAGGGATAGCTTATTATGTATTGCAAACTGAAGCAATCTTGTACCATTCACACAAGGTTCTCCGCGTCCGTATGGTCCAATACTACCCTGTTCTGCTGGGTCAGAACGGGGTCCTACCCTTTCAATGAAATCCCCCCAATCACAATCTGGTCTCTGCTAGAGAAGCTGTTAAGAACCGCCTGTAATTCGTCATAAAAGTGATCTTTCAGGTGGTAAGGGGAGTCTCGTTTAGGTGCATACGCTGCTATTACAGTCACATTGAAAGGATGTCCATACAGTCGGATCTTCGCTATTGGGTTGGAGACTGGATCCCAGTCTAGCACTGATGATTCGGTCTTCTCACTGAGGATGAATCCAGCACCGTGACATCCGGAGCCGTCGCTAGAGCAAGAGTTGTAAAAATGACATACGTCAGCCATTTCTGGGTCACACTGAATCGTGGTTTTACCTTGGTCATTCAATCTTGTTTCGGTGAGGCACAGCATGTCTAGGTTGTATCGGTAGAATTCTTTGGCTGTAAAAGCCTGCGTCACGTCACATTCTACCGAACATACATTCCAGGTTGCAATTCTTAAAGTCCTCTTCATCGTCTTCAACGATGTTGTTGTGTACCGACTCGCCCACTCTTCGCCAATGTCGCATGAAGGTTTGACGCGTCGCCTGCCGGGGACGCCGTATAATAGGTTATTTTACTTTGGTCCAACATTATTCCATGATTTTTTTGTGGGAATTTTGTTAACCGTCGGCTCCCCAGGCCATCGGTTACCCGTTTACGCAGTTTAAGAGAGGTCCACCCATCCATCACTATGAGGTGTACCTAGGATTTTCCGAACGGACGTTAGGGACGAAGGCAGAAGTGCTTGAGCCCACTCGTCACAGCCCACAACCGCCACAACAAGCGGGAATACATCTTGCCATGTAAACCCACCTAAGTTTGAAGGAATTAGGAAGGGATTACCTTAACCGCAGCAATGTTATTCTTTTACATATCAATAATCACTTTAATGTATTTATCTGGTATACCATAGAAGGAGACAATTAAATTTATTAGCAAACACCACATTTTGTATCTTCTATAAACGATCATCAGGGAAACCCATTGAGTTGCCCCTTTAGAACCTACTGACGCAGATGGTAGGGATTCAGATGAATTTCCCATGATTATAGGCACAAATAGACAGGATCCCAGGTGGAGATATTGTATTTCTATACCGTAAATCAAGACTCGCAGGATCGATACAAGACACTAGGATATGTAGTGGTGCTGTTATAGGTGTTAAAAGTAAAGATCACCACCTATTTATGTCTAAAGTTTATCGAAAGGTGAAATTTATAAAGAAGAACTACCTTCCAGGAACAGCTGAATATAAGACTGGAGAGTCTGAAATTCGACAATGTAGAAGATGGATTGGATAACTTTAGGAAAATAGTTTGCCAAGTAGCAGAAGGAGTGTTAGGGAAGAAAGTTAGAAACACAGATAGGAATGTTAGCGAAAACGCTTTAGGCTTTATAAAAAGAGAGGGGGGGGGGGGTTGTACAAGATGTTTTTGAGTAATACATCAGATGAGAATAAGAGCAAAGTAATGGAAGTAGAGACTACATTAAAGTATAAATTAAGAGGGTGTGAAGTGGACACCATCGATAAAATTTCAAAGGATCTGGAGGGTGCAGCCACATGGCAGCAGTATTTTCTCCATGGTTTTAAAAGGTGCCCTATCCCTGCTTTTAAACGGAGCCCTGCTTTTAAAGACATTCTTATCCCGTCATCCCATGACAGCCAGCATGTGTTAATTACGGCACAGGGTATCTTTTTTAGAGACGCAGGTGTTAATTACGTAATAGGAAATGTTTTCTAAGAGACGCCTATGTTAATTACTTTAAAGTTTCATCGATTGTTTAAAAACCCCGCGAGGGCCTAGAGAAACCTTCAGGATTTCTTTGTTCTTACGTAATAGGGAATGTTTTCCAAGAGATACAGATGTATGTTATGTAAGAGAGAGGTTTTTTTCTAAACGAAGCATGTGTTAATTACTTAAAAACCTAAGGCGGCCCACTAGTAAAAAATCTTCAAGACGCTGGATCCTAGCTAGCAATTCCACCAGGCCCCTAGCAACCTTTTCCACCGGGACCCTAACAGTCAATTCCAAAGGGGCCATGGCGGGCAACTCCAACGGGATCTGTAGCATCCAATTCCAACGGGGTCCCTAGCATTCAATCCCACCGGAACCTTAGCATCCAATTCCAATGGGACCCTCTAGCAACCAATTCACATTGGACCCCTACCAACCATTCCCGCCGGGGCCCCTAGTGATCAATTCCAACGGGGGCCCTGACTATAGGGGGCCCTAGCATCCGATTCCAAGGGGACCCCTAGCGACCATTTCCAGTGGAGGGCTCCTGGCGAGCAATTCCAATGGGGCCTAACCACTGAGGCCCTAGCATCCATTTTCACCGTTAAGGCGTTTCAACGCCTTAACTGGTTGTTACGTAATAGTGAATGCTTAACTGTGTTAAGTATGACGCACTCCAGGGGCTTTTGGAGGAACCCCCGCTTGTAACACTGGAGGACACATTCGTGGGATGTTACGTAATGACGATGGACACGTAGCTTGTTACATTATACTTTCAGAGATTTTTTTTTCTTCGTGATTTCTTTTTTCTTTCAAGGTGTTTTTTTCAGGATTTTATAATCTTTCAAGGCGTTTTTTTCTTTCGAGACGTTTTTTTCTTATTGAGATTTCATTAAACATTTTTTCTCAGGAAACCTTTATATTCCAAAGATTTTTGTCCACCTTAGGACTCGGAAAGAGATTTACCCTCAAAGGAATGATGCCCTAGACAGCTGGACTATGAAAGTATTTCTAATATTTTGATTTGGGAAATAAATTCTACAAAACAACCCTTTGCACGAACGGGGGAATTCCTTGCTCTGCTTTCTAGACCAATTAAACGGATTGCATGTTTCCCACCTTTCCACATGAAAGCGCACAAGCATCCCTAAGCTATTGATCTTTGTTCCATAAGATGCACCTACCCATTACAATTTTTTTAATTTTCTAGCGTAACCTAGACAGATAAAGTTAGTCATTGAATCAATGAGATTTTCCATAGCCTTGGTTTCAGATATTTCATTGCGTAAAAGATTACGTATTGAAGACTCGTCCTGGAATAAGAAATCTAAAGAATGAAAGTTTTTGTACATACAAATTTTATTAATAAAAAAAACGTTATTAAATAATGAAATCACAAAAAGCAGTTAGAACTCAAGGAACGAAAAACAAAACATGGAAAAACCTTATAAAGGATAATATATAAGTAAAAAGAACCATGAAATCACCGAAAAAAAGTTAAAACTCAACAAATGGAAAAACAAAACGTGAAAAACCTGATATTGGATAAAATATAAGTAAAACAAGCGTGAATTAAAGAAAGGCGGGGATCCTAGGAAATAATTCCAGGGAGGGAGGGGTGGAGGGTTGTTATTAAAGGTAAATTAGTTAATATTAAGAGTTATTTCTGAGATGTTTTAATGAAAATGTCACGTTTCCTTGAACCAAGACTGTATATTCACGTTACCGTGAATAAACATACGGGGCTAGCCTACCCTACCAAGCCATATTAGGAGTTTTTTTCTGAGAGGTCTTAATGAAAATGTCTCGTTTCTTTGACTG
The DNA here is from genome assembly GCF_049724085.1 of Artemia sp. Qi Xiang Cuo. Taxonomy (NCBI): domain Eukaryota; kingdom Metazoa; phylum Arthropoda; class Branchiopoda; order Anostraca; family Artemiidae; genus Artemia; species Artemia sp. Qi Xiang Cuo. The sequence continues at coordinate 45,779,987 of NC_142798.1, read as the reverse complement.
ATTGTTAGATTTCAGTCCGCCCCCCCCCCCTCCTCCGTCAAAGAATCTTTCAATACCCCAAGGTTTTGATGAAAATGCTCCGGTTCTTTGAACCAAGACTATGCATTCTTGGTTGACAAGCGCACTTTTGAATAATATTTTCTCTTCATGTTTCGCATAATCTTGTTGGAGGTAAATTTAAACCAAAAGATATATATATTTTGAAGATTTTCAGATATATTCAAGATATTTTTGAGGGCTTTTAATGAAATGTCTCGTTTCTTTGACTGGGTGTTAGATTTCAGTCCCCCTCTGACGAAAAATCTTTCAATTCCTCCCAACATAACTTTAAGCTGCAGAACATTTTAGTCTAAGCAATTCACGTCCCCGTGTCACACTATGGATGGCATACGCACCCTCTGGTAGCCATTCATCCTCCCAAAGGCATTTTTTCAGATATTTTCATGATAAAAATATGCTTTAACTCCATTGGATCTTGTTTTCACAAGCCATCGTCAACGAGATACATCATCTCAATTCACGCCACCGTGCTACATTGTGATTGACCCTCTGGCACCCCCCTTATCATTCCTAAGACATTTTCCAGATACTTTGGTTCATGAAATGAACCAAAGTATTCCAGATGTTGAAAATATGCACTAAATCCTTTGGTTCATGTTTTCCCGAGCCAACCCTCCGTGATACACCATATCAATTCACACCATCGTGCCACACTATGTCACCCGCTGGCGCTCATTATCATACCTCATGAATTTTACATTATACATATTACATATATTAGGAGTTATTTCTGAGAGGTCTTGATGAAAATATCTTGTTTCCTTGGCTGGGTGTACCCCCGAAACAAGATGCATTCTGGTTTTTGTTCGTGAAACCTGTTGCTTGTGGATTATTTCTTCAAAAAACTTAATATATCTTGATTTATGTCTTCAAAACATATTATATTTTTATTTCTTCCTTATAAAACTTATTGCATATTAAATTTTCTCTTCCTGAAACATCTGCATTGGTTCTTCTCTGTGTGAAACCGGTTTTGTTCGTTAAACTTATTGTGTGCTTATTTTTGCTCGTGAACCTAAATTTATCTTGATATTTTTCTTCGTGAAACTTGTAGTTGTTTTATTCTTTCGTGAAACTTAATTTATCACGATATTTTCTTCGTGAAACTTATTGAAACGAATTTTCTTGGAGAAAAATCAATGTACATGTCTCAAGAAAAGTACGATCAATATGCAACAAGTTTCATAAAGAAAAAAAATAAGAATATAACAAGTTTCTTGAAGAAATAATCCACATGCAACAAGTTTTACTAACAGAAATCAGCAAGCATCATGTTTCACGAAGAAAAACAACAACATGCAACAAGTTTCACGAAGAAAATATCATGATAAATTAAGTTTCACAAAAAAAATCAAATTACAACAAGTTTCATTAAAAAAAAATGACGATAAAATTAAGTTTCACGAACAAAAATCAGCCTGCAACAAATTTCACGAAGAGAAAAATCAACTTGCAAGAAGTTGCCTGAAGATGAAATAAAAATATAACAAGTTTCTCGAAAGTATAAATTAAGATACATTAAGTTTCCTGAAGAAATAATCCACATGCAATAGGTTTCAGGAACAAATCCATCATGTATCACGTTTCGGGGGAATACGCATTCAAAGAAAGGAGACATTTTCATGAAGACCTCTCAGAAATAACTCTTTATATGGCTTATACTTATGTCTAATAACAACCCGCTCCCTCTGGAATTGCTTGCTAACCACATTTTGCCACGGTGACGTGAATATACGTAGTCTTGGTTCATAGAAACGTGGCATTTTCATTAAGACCCCTCAGAAAGAACTCTTAATATGGTTTAAGTTTACCTCTTATAACAACCCTCCACTCCTCCCTCCCTGGATTTAGTTGTAAGGACCCCTGCCTTTGTTTAGATAACACTGGGTTTTGCTTATATTTTATCCTATATCAGGTTTTTATACGTTATGTTTTTCCATTCTCTGGGTTTTAACTGCTTTTTCTGGGATTTCATGGTTCGTTTTACTTATATTTTATCTTTTATGAGCTTTTTTCATGTTTTGTGTTTCGTTTGTTGAGTTTCAACTGCTTTTTCTGTGATTTCATGATTTTATAAAGGTTTTTTTTATTAATAAAATTTGTATGTACAAAAGCCTTCATTTTTTAGATTTCTTGTTCTAGAACAAATCTTCAATACGTAATCATTTACGTAATGAAATATCTAAAACTAATGCTATGTACCATCTCATTGATTCAAAACCTAACTTAATCTCTAGGTTACGTTAGAAAATTAATAACTTCGTAATGGGCAGGTGCATCTAGAATATATTTCCTAAATGAAAATATTAAAAATGCTTTCATAGTCCGCCTGTCTAGCGCACCATTCCATTGAGGGGAAATCTCTTTCGAATCCTAATGCGGACAAAAATATTTGGAATATAAAGGTTCCATGAGAAAAACTTCTCGAAAGGAAATAAAATACCAATAAGAAAAAAAAACTTGAAAGAAAAAACGCTTTGAAAGAAAATATGCTTTGAAAGAAAATGAAATCCTGAAGAAAAAAACACCTTGAAAGAAAATGAACTCCTAGAGAAAAAAAACGCCTTGAAAGAAAATGAAATCCTGAAGAAAAAACGCCTTGAAAGAAAAAAGAAATTCCGCAGAACAAAAAATCTCTTAAAGTATTATGTAACAAGCCATGTGTCCTTCGTCATTACCTAACACCCCACGTAGGTGTCCTCCACATTTACAAGCGGGGGTTCCCCCACGGGCCCCTTAAGTCTAGCATGTCATGTGAGACTGCGTCATCCTTAACACAGTTAAACATTCCCTATTACGTAACAACAAAAGAAAGCCTGAAAAACGTCTTAAAGAACAAATGTCTTAAAAACGTCGTGAAACATTTTGAAAACCTCCTGACGATGAAATTGGATGCTAGAGCCCCCGGCGGAATTGGATGCTAGGGCCTTCGTGGTTAGGTTAGGACCCCCGTTGGAATTCCTCGCTAGGGGCTCCCTGATGGAAATGGTTGCTAGGGACCTCGTTAGAATTGTTTGCCAGGGCCCCCGGTGGAATTTGATGCTAGGGCTCCGTTGGAATTGGTCTTTAGGGGTCCCGTTGGAATTGGATGCTAGGGCCCCGATGGTTAGGTTAGGGCCCCCGTTGGAATTGATTACTAGGGACCCAGCTGGAAATGGTTGCTAGGGCGCCCATTCGAATTTGTTTCTTGGGGGTCCCTTTGGAATTGGATGCTAGGGGCCCCGGTGGGATTGAATGCTAGGGGCCTCATTGGAATTGGATGCTACGGTCCCCCGATATAATTGCCAGCTAGGGCCCCTTTGGAATTGCCTGCTAGGGCTCCTTTGGAATTTACTGTTAGGTTCCCGATGGAAGAGGTTCTAGGGGCCTGGTGGAATTGCTCGTTAGGGTCCGGCGTCTTGAAGGTTCGCCACTAGTGGGCCCCCTTAGGCTATCAGTAATTAACACATGCATCGTTTAGAAAAAACCTCCTTATTATGTAACATGCACCTGCATCTCTTGGAAAACAGTCCCTATCATGTAACAATCAAAGAAACTATAAGGTAACTAACACATGGGTCTTTTAGAAAACATTCCCTATTACGTAATTAATACCTGCTGGCTATCATGGGATGACGTGATAGGGATGTCTTTAAAAGCAGGGCTCTGTTTAAAAGAAGGGATAGGACTCCGTTTAAAACCTTGGAGAGGACACTACTCACTGCATAATAGTAAAATATTGTTTTGGCATATAGAGAAATTGAGAGGTGCTTGTCAGTTTGTTCCAGCTAAAAAGGAGAGGAGGCTTTAATTTTGTGATAAGGACTGTGTAATAGAGAGATGGACAGAACTATTTCAGGAGTTTTTAACCGTGATAAAGTTGTAGGAAATGATATAAGAAGGATGGAATTTTTTTGACAATTCGGAAGTGAAGAAAGATTGTTTTTCGAAGAAAAGTTAAAAACAGTGCTAAAAGTAATAAAAAAAAAGATATCAGGTGCTGATAGTTTGGTATATGATTTTTCGAAATATGGTAGTTGCGAAGACAGAGATAAATCACTGAAGATAATGAAAACGATTTTCGAAGAAGCGGAAGTACCTGGTCATATTAGGAAAAGTTTAACTAAGCCCTTTTATACGAAAAGGTGACAAGTGTGAATGAGGTGATTATAAAGGCATTAGCTTGGTTTCTTTAACAAACAAAACGCTTGGCATCAAGATACTTGTTAGACTAAGAGATGTTGTAGATGAAGTCGAGAAGAGCAATGTGGTTTTTGGAAGGGCAGAGACTGCGTAGACCCAATTTTCTCTCTTAGATTAGCAATTGAGAAGTTTCAAAATGGTCAGAGCCCTTTAATCCTCAGTTTTATAGATTATGAACAGACATTTGGTACAGCCGGTAGAAGAACATAATGTTTTTTTGTGGTAGAAGAGCTTTTGTGAAGTTCCTATCCTTATTCTTGTGCTATGTACGGAAGCAATATTGCTGCGGTTAAGGCTATTCTTGCAATGCGTCTCTCTTGTTTCAACTTGTGTACCTGTAAATTGAATCAACTGTGACGGAATAAAAAACTGGAAGAACAAGTTACGGGTGACAGAAACGCATTGAAAATATGTGAGGTGGGCTATATATTTACACATCGGGGGGGGGGGGGTAAAGTACAGCGTGTTTGCATGCAAAATGTGCTAGCTACAAATATTTTGCATAGTCTGAAGTAAGAATTGTTTCATTAGGATTAAACTAACTTCACTTCTTGTGTGTGTTTGGTATAATATTGGTACCAGGTCTTTTTGTAATATTGTCTCCTCCCCCTCTAAATATAATTCTGGCTAAGCCCTGCGTAAATATGTATCCTCAAGAAATAGCGGCCGCTACTCTTAGAGGATCTACCTTCTATATATGTTTTGAATGCTTAAAGTGTAACCAGTAATTTCACAATACCCGTTTTTTTCTTTTTCTTTCAGAATATGATTTCGCAATTAGCTTGTCTTTTTTTTTCAAGCAGCCTGCTGTTAAAAATCTGGATAGAACTGGAACTAGTCACATCCTCTCTCGTTACGAAACACTTTCCTCATTCGAAACACCACTTGGATACAAATAATGATGTGACAATACCAAATTCAGTCTCAGGGTTTTGCTTTCAAACAGTTCGTGGTAACGAACTGTAAGTAAGGAGCGACCCGGCTCAATGGAAACCGAAACTGTAGAAAACGGAATTTTGATACCAATATATACATCAAAAGAATCAAATTTTAATGCTGATTTCAAATAGATAAGTTTCATTAAGTTTAGTCCTACGTATCAAAAGTTACGCGCCAGAGAAAATTTGGCTGATTTTCGAAAAAAGGGTGAAAGACGCCCTAAAAATTATAGAACCTTAATGAAAATCACACCATCATATTCAGCGTATCAGAGAACCCTGCTGCGGAGGTTTCAAGCTCCTATCTACAAAAATGTGGAATTTTGCATTTTTTGCCAGAACAAAGATCACGGATGCGTGTTTATTTGTTTGTTTTTTGTTTTTTTTTTCCCAGGGGTGATCGTATTGGCCCAGTGATCCTAGAATATCGTGGGAGGGCTCATTCGAACGGAAATTAAAAGTTCTAGTGCCCTTTATAAATGACCAAAAAAATGGAGGGCAACTAGGCCCCCTCCCACGCTCATTTTTTTCCCAAAGTCACCCGATCGAAATTTTGAGATTGCCATTTTGTTCAGCATGGTCGAAAATAAGATAACTATGTCTTTTAGGATGACTTAATCCCCCGAAGTCTCCAGGGGGAGGGCTGAAAGTTATGAACTTTAGCAAATGTTAACATATAGTATTGGTTATTGGGAAGTATACATACGTTTTCAAAGGGTATTTTTTCTGGTAGTGGGGGGGGGAGTGGATCGGGGGTTATGTGGGAGGATCTTACCATGAAGGAAGTTTTCTCGGGAGATGAAACATTGCTATGAAGGGGGCGCCGGATTTCCCAGCATTTTTTGAATAAAGATCAGAAATTATATATAAAAAAACAAGTTTTTTAACTGAAAGTAAGGAACAACATCAAAACTTAAAACGACAGAAAACATTACGTATATGATTGGGTTCATCCCCTAGTCAATACCTCGCTCTTTAAGCCAAAGATTATTTATTACTTTCAAAAGAGCTATTTATTCTAATTAACGGCATTTGTTATTAAGAGGTCATTTTTAAAGAATTGGAAGACAATTCGAACTTAAGCTTAAAGAGTAAGGTATTGACTAGGGGGCGATCCCTTTAATAAACATATTAAAAATGTATGAATATAGAAGTTCGCTACGTAAGCTAATTTGTAGGTTACATATATTTATTACTAATAAAAACGTTCCCAAATAAAATTAAACAGGTTTCGAGAAAGCCATTTAACCAAATAAAAGTAAAATTAATATTCATTTTTTTTTTAATTATTCATGTACGATGAACCAAAATGAAAACCTGCATTAATTCAAAAACGTTCAAAAATGAAATAAAAAAAAGTTGTTTGAACTGAAAGTAAGGAACGACGTTAAAACTTAAAACGAATAGAAATTATTCCGTAATATGAAAGGGGCTGTTCCCTCCTCAATGCCTCGCTCTTTACGCTAAAGTTTGGCTTTGTAACAACTCTATTTTTTTTTAACAATGAAAAACTTTATCGTAAAGAGTGAGGCGGTGTGGAGGGGACAGCCCCTTTCATATACGGAATAATTTCTGTTCGTTTTAAGTTTTAACGTCGTTCCTTTCTTTCAGTTAAAAAAAACTTGTTTTTTTTTATTCAATTGCAAACTAAGACGATAGCAACATATTACCAATGCGCCTCGAGGGAGATGAAGAATATCGTGGATGCTTAGTGTGTATCATGTTGGATGTTACCGAAGCTAATTTTCTAAGTGTTTTTTGTAGCTTTTCATGCAATCCGCATCTTTGGGCTGTTTCAGCGAAATTTTATCGTTAATGCTTTCACGACCAAGGGATAAAAATTCTCATTTTTATAGTACAATTCATAATTGCGACATATGTATTGCCTAAGTAACTGTACCTATGTATATATCGTAACCACTGTTTTGCACCTGTTTTACACAATGGGAAAACCAAATTGTTCGGGAGGTAAATAAAAACATTTTTCAAAATGGACTAAAAAGAAGAAAATGATTATTTTTGTTTTGAGGATCTATGAATATAAGTACAAAACAGGGGCGCAAATTGGGTTGGGCTTTGCATAACAGATAACAAATTGATCTAAGTTATACAGGCATTAACGAAAAAAGTCGGTGAGTCGAGGGAAACGAATTAACCTGATTAAGTTATGTACTTAAGCCCGATCCGTTTTGCACCCCTCGTTTTCACTTATATTCATAGGTTATTGATTTCCATCTTTTTGTCTGCCGATTTCATTAGTCTGAAAATTGTATTTATTCTTGTGCAAAATTTTATAACTTCATATTTCTAACTGTTATGCCCTCTCGGTTTCCAATTAAAACCAGTTTGATTTTGAATTCCATTTTGAGTTTCTTGGAAATTTGTTTTATCTGCAGTTGGAACCTAAGTTGCCACAGGCTAGTATACTTACCGCTTTGGTCTTAAAAAAATGGTATAAAAAGTCGCTGAGTTGGAGAACACGAATTAAAATAAAAAAGAACTAGTAAACAACGCAAATCATAAAAAATGATACTCATATTTGAACTGAATATTTTTACTATTGAAAAAAAAAAAAAAAAAAAAAAAAAAAAAAAAAAAAAAAATATCACTACTAATCGGTTAGACTGAGCTTATATGGTCTTTAAGACATCTGGAAGAAGCAATTGAGCATTTCCAAACCAACAATGAACCCCTAAAATGCCCGAACTTCGACTTAGACCATGCTCCAGATTATTCTCCCTGTTTATACAGAGCGGACAAGTAATTTGCGTCTGAGACATTTTCCCTCTTTTTACAAGCTTTCGACCTTGCACGCAATTGGGGGAGGTTATTAGCTTGACAACTGCGTCCAGTAGGTCAGACGTCTAGGGAGAAGTTCCGCTTAAAACAGAAACTTTGTCTAGTATTATCTTAATTTCATTGTACAACCTCTTTTCCCCATTTATGGACCATCTGATCCCATAGTAGGCCTACCCACTTAATTTGGTTCCCCAAAGCTTTTTTTTGATTGGTGGTTCTAAATCCATCATTCCATGCTGATGATTTTCCTGTGGTATCCAATACCTGCTTTTTCAAAAAAAAAAAAAAAAAAAAAAAAACAGGAACGTATCGCTTGGCTGCTGCACAACCTTTTGCCGAAATTTGACCAGTTGGATTAGTTTGTAGCTTATAAAAGACACAGGGTTCCTAGTCTTTCAAAGTACTGTGTTCTCTTCAAAGTACTCTTGTGTTCTCTATACTACTTATTTTCCTCCTTTTGCGGCTCTTCCCCGGTTTGACACTTCTATAAACTTAATGAATGATATCAATGAATTTCAGTATTGTTTATGCTTTTTCAGGTTGAAATACTGGTAATTACTAAAATGTTGTTCAATTCGAAGTCAAATAATAGTAGCCTTACTCTCATATTTCTGGAAAATTTTACAAAATTATTTTCTCAAAATTTTCTCACTGTGTGTGCTTTAACACCGTGAATTTCCTGATAGACGTTTCTTGCTTGCGGATTCCGGGCACCATTTGCTATTTTTTACAAAACTGCTTATAATTTTTACACCAGTAATATAAATATTTACGGGTAATATTTTCATCTACGAAATTATTTTTAATCGCGCACTATCAATTTTCAGGGAATGTCTTGTGTTTGCCTAGTTGCCTATAACTGACTTAGTATCCTGTAAGTTTTCATGTGCTAGCATGGCAACTTTATGAGCAACTTTAAAATTAATACCTCTTGGATATTTTGAACCCGCGTAAACAGCAGATTGTGTTGTTGCATATATTGTAAGCAAAATCCATGTTTTTTAGAGTTTCTGTTGGCAAAAGTCGCTCTTTACTTTCAGTCTATTGCTATGAAGTGTTTGATCCAATGCGCCACCCCGGAAACAAGAAGACATTAAAAACGTACATAAGTAAGGAAATGAAAAATATTCCTATTTAGATCTTGGTGAAAACAAAACTTGTAACACTGGTCCACTGCCCCTTCTTGCCTTGCAATTTGCGATGCTCCATTCTCCACCTTTTGTGCTGGCTAGCATGTTAGTATAATCTTTTGTGTTACACAGAAAAAAAAAATCTGCAACAAAAGGGGAGCTGTCTCTAGAAATTGAGACTGATTTTCACCCCTCCTCCCCCAAATCCCCTCATATTTATCCGAAGGTCTCTTGGAAATTAAATTAATTTGGGTATAGAAACGTATTATCTGAGGCTTCAGGCACATCCCCCACATACACGAAGATCCATTGACCCTCTTCTATAATAGCTGATGTACAATCATACACTACTGCAGATAATTGCATCAAGCCTCGAATGAATCAAATTGGTTTCAAGAAGCTTTAAAATAAATGTCTATATTTACCATTTATTTATTTGGTACGGACTACGTGCATCTTCAGGAACAAATCCACCACCGCTTGGCAAGACTGCCTCTGAAACCGAGAAGCTCAATGTATATTTTATCGATCATTTTAAATTGCTTGATAATCTCAAACTTTGCACTCGATGGTATTTTGGCACCCTTTGGATTGTTGTTTTGCGCCATGAAATGGCAGAAAGCGTTGCTTTGCTGTGGCACAATCTTTTGTAATACTTAGAAAGACACTAGAACTTTTAATTATCTTTTCGAATGAGCCATCAACAGATTGGCACAATACGATAACGCCTGGAAAAAGAACAACATACAAACAAAACAAATAAACACGTATCCGTGAGCATTCTTCTTGTATAAAATGGGAAATTCAACATTTTCTAGGTAGGGACTAGAAATATCTGCAATAGGTTTCTCTGATATGGGCAATTCAAAGCTTCATGGTTGGTGAAAACCCAATGTTTCTAACTTTTAATCTAGTCCATTGACCAAAAAGGCCATTGATCTACAATCTTTCGGGTGAAGCCTGCCTGGCTGTAGCCTGGGGCTCTTAAGAGTTACGGAGGCCTTAGACAATCAATCATTTTGAACAAAAGTTTTGTCAATTGATTGACGTGTGCTTCAATCAACCCTTCAATCTCGACCAAAGGTAATATAACACTGCTTTTGATCAAAATGATTGACCGTCTAGGGCTTCCTTTAGAGATGATGTTGATAAAGTTTAAAGAGAAGGACAGTGTGGTTGTATGAAGGGCAGTGGATGCGTCGAACAAATTCTAACTCTTATTAGCTATTTAAAAGTGCCCTAGTCATTAGGCCCCTTTTGTCCTCGGTTTTTGTAGATTATGAACAAGTGTTTGTTTCAGCTGATAGAAGAGCTTTAGTGAAGGTACTATCCTTGCATGATATATCAGATAAATACATTAAGGGGATAAGTGCGATGTACGAGAACAATAACGCCGCGGTTAAGGTGGGAAATGAGGTTACTTGCTCCTATAGTATTAAATAAGTAGTTAAACAGGGTTGCATTCTATCCTCAGTTATAGAGATCATTTTGATGCGCTTTGTCCAAAGGAACACGGCAAAGGATATGGGAGAGCCTGGAACCAAATGGGAACCAAAACGGAATCAGGGTTCGCAAAAAGTCTAGGACCGCCTCCGTGTCATCAGTATCTCTCTTCATCCGCCACTGGAGCGTTTCGACTTGTTGAGTAACTCAGGCTAGTCAGACATTGCATTGATGCACTTAATTCTACAAAGATTGGCATCGAAAAAGTCCATATCAGACTGTGAGTTTGTGTGTCCCCTTCTCCACAAGCTAGTCCACCCTTTCTCTCTAAACTGTGCAATAGAGCTTGCTCAATGACTAGATCCGGTGACAATCCATCCCAGTACCAATCGCTTCTCCTTATAATAAACTGACCGATTTTGAAACTTGAGTAGAGCTCTGTATTTTTTTCTTTCAGGTCAACCATAGTCTGGATATGAAGATCGGTAGACTTTGCGTAGAGGTTGTGCCCTGCTGCCACATAGTAGGGAAGCATCTGTTTAAGGCTATCCAAATACAGATCTCAGTTCCCGCACCTCTCTGCTCTAGTAAAATTGCGCAATACTTTCACCATGTCCATGTACTGAAACCACGAGCATGCTGTTCGATTGTCCTTTAGCTCCTCCTTCTTCCTTCTTAGTTTGTTAGCAGCACTAGTTACGACTTCGCACGAGTTGACATCTTCTATAGAGACCTCCCAGCATTAAGACCCTCGAAGATCACAAGGGCTTCATCAATATCCTCGTGGGTCTCAAATTCCCTACCAGGTTTCCAACGATTAGCGAAGGAACAAAGAGTGGGGTACTTCTCTGCTCCTTTAAATTGCCGTTCGAGATTTTCCTGTGTTGCTGTTTGAAGTAGTTCAGGCTTCCATTGATCTGATCTTTCTAACACTTTGGAAGAAAAGCTATTTCCTTTATTTTTGCAATGGAGTTATTAAAATCCTATTTATAGTTTAATATAAGTTACAGACGTGTCACAATAAAATCAACATCATCTTCGGTATCAGCGAGTTAATTTATACCAGAATCAAGTCTCTGAACCTACCGAAATAACAAAAATCGAAAAAAGGAGTTCACTCCTTTCACTCCCTTTAATAAGCCCCAGAAGGTTTTCCCGGCGGGGAATTTTAGCGGATTTTGGATATGTTGTTCTACGATTTTTTTTTAACATTTTAGTGTAAACAAAGCTTCCCAAATGTCAAAAATGAAAAAACCTATTTTTTCGCCCCTTCCACCCCCTTTAAGCAGCCCCAGAGGGTTTTCCAGGCGGGAGAGTTTAGCGCATTTTGGATATGTTGTTCACCGATTTTTTCTAAGCATTTTAGCGTAAAAAAGCTTCCTAAATGTCAAAAATGTAAATACCTAATTTTTCGCCCCCTCCCACCCCCTTTAAGCAGCCCCAGAAGGTTTTCCCGGCGGGTGATTTTAGCGGATTTTGGATATATTGTTCAGCGATTTTTTCTGAACATTTTGGTGTAAAAAAATCTTTTGTTGCAATTTTTTCCGGGTCGACCCACTTTTCTCCGTACTTTTACTGGACTATTTATGAAGTTTGTTAATGGTGGTGACCACTTTCCGAACTGAATTCTGAAATAACTCAGTAAGAAAAACAAAATAGCATGTAGTCTGTTCTAGTGACTCATGATTGTTTAAAATTGCTCGATAGACAAACGCCGAAGTAATTTATTTAAAGTGAGAGGGGTGACAGTATTGTCAAGACAGTGATACAGGCGAATTATAGGAAATGTATATAAAAAATAATAATATTTCAGGTTTTTTCATATGGTTGCTTCTTGTTTTCAGTTTTGTAGATTTTCTACTTCTAGCGGAAGCGGAACCCTAGAACAAAATTAGAAAATGGAAAATCAAAATCTCGCTTTTGAGCTCAATCCCTTGTGATGCTAGTGAAATAAGATCGGAAACAAATTCTTTCTCGTTTGAGCGGTCGATAGTGGTTCTTGCGAAACTTGCTGTCTGCATTTGAACCGGTATTTGATGTCTAATAATGGAAAATAAGAATGTGAACCTCTATAGAGCTTTAGAGCTAAATTTTAGTACTGTCTTGTGGGTCTTTCACATTGCTGCGGAATAACCTGCGCTATGGAGTTTATATATGTAATAAATAAAAAAAACAAATTTTTTAAACTGAAAGTAAGGAGCGACATTAAAACTTAAAACGAACAGAAATTATTCCGTATATGAAAGGGGCTGTCCCCTCCTCAACGATTCGCTCTTTACGCTACAGTTTTTTATTGTTTAAAAAAACAAAGTTGTGAGACAAAGTCAAACTTTAGCGTAAAGAGCGAGGCGTTGAGAAGGGGACAGCCCCTTTCATATAAGAAATAATTTCTGTTCGTTTTAAGTTTTAATGTCGCTCCTTACTTTCAGTTTAAAAAACTTGTTTTTTTATTTAATTTCTGATCGTTTTTTAGTTAATGCAGCTTTTATTTTGGCTCACCGTCATTGAATACGTAAAAAAAATTTGCATAAAAATTTTACGTTTCTTTTGCTAAATGGATGTCTCTAAATTTGGTTATGACGTAATTTACAAATTAACTTACGTAACGAACTTCTATATTCATAAATTTTTCTTCTGGCAAAAAATACAAAGTTGCAAATTTTTGCAGATATGAGCTTGAAACCTATTTTATAGGGTTTTCTGATACGCTGAATCTGACGGTGTGATTTTCATTAAAATTCTTTCACTTGTAGGGGATGTTCCCCCCTCTTTAAAAAATCGGGTAAATTTTTTCAGGCTCGTAGCCTTTGATGAGTAATACTAAACTTAATAAAATTTATATATTTAGAATCAGCATTATAGACACATTCTTTTGAGACATTTATTGACATCAAAATTCCGTTTTTAAAAGTTTCGATTACTATTGAGCCGTATCGCTTGTTTTTTTTTTATTGTTTTTTTTATTACGTATATGAGGGGGTTCTCCCCTTAGTCAATACCACGTTCTTTACGTTAAAAGTTAAAATTAAATTTGATTCACAAACCCCTGAATCACAAAGGCCGTTTAATTAGAATAGATAGCTCTTTTGAAAGCACTAAAAAAAACTGAAGCGTAAAGAGCGAGGTATTGACTTGGGGGAGAACCCCCTCGCATAAGTTATAATTTCTGTTCGTTTTAAGTTCTAATGTTGCTTCTTACTTTCAGTTGAAAAAACTTGTTTTTTTATTTAATTTCTGATCGTTTTTTAAATAATGCTTGGAAATCCGGCGCCCCCTTCATAGAAATGTCCCTTACCCCAAAGAAACATCCTCCACGGAAAGATTATCTTGAGTAACCTCCTCCTCTAGCCCCCCCCCCCTCCAGAAAAATCCTTCCTGAAAATGTCTGTATACTTCCCAATAACCAATAAAAAATGCTGGCAAGTCCGGCGCCCCCTTCATGGCAATTTCACTTCCCCCATGAAAACTTCCTTCTTGGACAGATCCTCCAACATAACCCCCGACCCCCCCCCCACTACCAGAAAAAAACCCTCCTGAAAACTTCTGTATACTTCCCAATAACCAATACTATATGTTACACATTGGGTAAAGTTCATAACTCTTAGCCCTCCCCCTGGGGACTTCGGGGGATTAAGTCATCCTAAAAGACATATTTATCATATTTTCGACCATGCTGAACAAAATGACTATCTCAAAATTTTGATCGGGTGACTCTGGGAAAAAAATAAGCGTGGGAGGGGGCCAAGTTGCCCTCCATTTTTTTTGGTCACTTAAAAAGTGCACTAGAACTTTTAATTTTCGTTCCAATGAGTCTTCCCATTATATTCTAGGACCACTGGGTCTATACTATCACCCCTGGGGAAAAAAAAAAAAAAACACGCATCCGTGATCTTTCTTCTGACAAAATATGCAAAATTCCATATTTTTGTAGATAGGAGCTTGAAACCTCTACAGGTGGGTTCTCTGATACGCTGAATGTGATGGTGTGAGTTTCATTAAGGTTCTATAGCTTTTAGAGGGTCTTTTTCCCTATTTTTGAAAATCAGCCAAATTTTCTCAGGCGTATAACTTTTGATGGGTTGCACCAAACTTGATGAAAGTTATATATTTGAAATCAGCATTGAAATCTGATTCTTTTGATGGATCTATTGGTATCAAAAACCCGTTTTCTAGAGTTTCGGTTACCATTGAGCCGGGTCGCTCCTTACTTAAAGTTCGTTACCACGAACTGTTTGATAAACAGTCTGGTCAGCTAAAAATAATTCGTTTATCAGAAACAAGTTTACATGCTTAGGAACCTTATGTAAACCCATATGAATGGTCTACTACTTAACCAAAGGGAAATTGCCATTAAGACTTCATAGTTGAAGGCTCTTGTATTTTCAGTGTATAAAAAGCTTATTTACTTGCTTATTTGTCCTCCAACACCATAGGTTGCAAGTCATGTGATTTATGTAATTGTGAAGATTTTAAATTGAATTAATGATATTATTCGTGTCTAAATGAATATGCATTTATTTAATCCTTAATAAATAGACTTTTGAAATATTTAGAGGGATGTATCTTAAGAGGGAGATAACGTAACATCAGACATGTTATGTAAGATGCATTTCATTTAACAACCATTCTGGATTTGGAACCCTTAAATTGAACTCAAGACTTAAGGCAACAATGGTCCATGACACTGATTTATTGGCATCAAAATGGCTGATATATGGAATTTAATTTCCGATATTTACCACCAGAAAGTTCTCGGTTGGGGAATATCCCCCCCCCCTTCCACAATAACCCTCTGGGAAGTTCTCTCTGCATGTAAGTTTCAGCAACTAAATGGAAAGTAAGGCAATAAAAACAGTAAAGAAAAGAAGGGATTTTGGAATGTTCTGCCAATATTCCTAAATACGGGTAGAAATACATAGTGTAGAGTATCATATAGTAGCCTTCTATAATTTTTATATTTCTATTCCTTTTAATTCTTTTTTTTCCTGTTTTTGGGGGCTGGGGCTAGGAAAAAGGCTAAAGAAAAGAATTGTTTGCTTACTTATTTAAAATAAGGAGTTTGGTCCATTTTAAATTTCCTTGGTTCTGACTTTGAGTTTGACTCCATACTATTGAAATAAAAAAATAGTGATAATGATAATAACGCCCTTTAGAAGTACTTCACACGGGAAAATTTTCTAACATACCCCTAGTGGATCGATCCGCCATGATCAGATCGTTGTCGATCTCAAGGGGTGAATAGGTATCGTATTCTATAGACGTTGGTGCCAAACTCCATGGAATGGAATTACTGGTGGTTTTTAGTCCCAGTCTGTATCTCCGTGTACTTCCATCATACGGCAAATTTTATATTTCTTAATAAATTTCTTTTGACCTTTAGCCTACCCTGCTATAATAGCTCAACCCCCAAAAATCGAAAAAAGAATTAAAAGAAACAAAATTATGAAAACAAATAATATAAGATATTCTTAATCATATATTATACTTTATTTATTGGAATATAGGGGGAATATTCCAAAATCCTTTGTTTTCTTCATTTTTTTATTTGTCATACTATCCCTTTGACCACTCAATTTTGCCTGGAGAGGGGGAGGATTGCCTACAAGGTAATTGTCCATGAAATGGGTAATTAGCCTAGAACCTTTTTTTGCACCTTTTCTTTTTACAAAAAAAAAAGAAAAAAAAGAAGAAAATATTGGGCTTCATTTTAGTCTCTTTGGCTCGGCACAAACATCTATGTAAAATTGCTAAGCCTCTGCGCAGATAATTATTGGGAGTTGGGATTCGTCAAAACAGCACAGAAAGGCAAACTGTGCAAAAAATTGAATTATTAAATAACAATAAAAATTCCAAGATGCCAGGGCTAGGGGTATGGGTCCCTAGATCATCCCTTTATGATGAAATATTTGCGCTAATTCTGTTTATAGAATTATAAACAGAGCGTCATAACTATGTTGTTATGTTGCCCCTGACCTACGAAGGTGGGACCCATTGCTTTCTTTAGGCCACAACAATTCAATGATTTAAATAATATGAAAATTTTGAACTGGAAGTCACAACGTTAAAAAACAACTATTGTATTAAGATTTTGACGAATTTCGAAGTTTAGCTAATACGACTGATACTGATACTGACTAATACTGACGTCAAGCTAATCAATGATAGACTTCAGGATCGAAGAAGTATTGTTTACGATAATTGAGTCTGTAATTTCTGGTAATTGCAAATACCCATATTACTACTACTACTAACAACTCACTGCAGCATCAAGCTGCATAAGACCGACGCAAATGCTTACGCTCCTCCTCCATACCCATCCATACCCATCCTTTCTCTTTACAGTTTTCCAAGAAGTTCGAGTTTCCCTGAAAATCCTTCATGTTCTCAACCTACTTTTTGTTGTCCCTAGATGGTTTGCCGAAAAGGAAGATCTTTGGCAATCTGTCATCCTTCATCCGCAGAACGTGTCCCCTCCATCTCAGCCTTTCTCTCATTACAGCCCTAGAAAGCGGGATAGAACCATATTTGTCGTACAGCTGCCTGTTTGAAATAACTGTCAGTCAGACGGATACCCAGACAATCCATTGACAATTCCTCCAAAAAATATAATAAATCCTCCTCCGTCTTTCGAAGCACCCGCGTTTCAGAACCATACTTAATCACTGTCATCACTGTAGCTTCCAATATTCTAATCTTGGTTCATAGACTTATCTTCCTATCCATCTAAACTTCTTTCAACTGTAAAGAAAACACGATCTTGGCAATACTACTTTTAAAATCTTCCCTGCATCCACCATCTTTACTAATAATGCTACCTAGGTAAATGAAGCTATTTATTTATTTATTTATTGAAAAACCCGTCAAATCAACATACAACAAGACGGAGCACTTAAAAGAAAAAAGCAAAAAAGAAGACACAAACTATAACAAACTGAACCAACAAAGAAAACGAATCACTGATTCACTGAATGAGCAGATGGGACCATTCTTGTAGCTTTCGGCGTATTTTTCTATTATGCTTCGCTATTCGTCTAGCGACGGCGACGTCAGGGTCTGCGACTTTAAAATTTTCAATTACATGCGAATTCCTATGCCAAAGAGGTAGACGAAGTAAATACTTCGTAAAACAAAAATACTTCGCTCTGATTTCATTCTGGTCAGTTTTAGTGAGAAATTTCCAAAAGGGCGTGGCATATAAAATGTGAGGAAGAGCGATGACGTTATACAAGCTTGCTAGAAGCAGCCGGTTGAATCGGAGTTTGCACGATACAACTGAAGCGTAAGACGCTGAAATTCGTCGTTTAAGCTGTTCGAGGAGAAGTTTTCGGGTGTGACGGATAGACGAAACTATGGTTAAACCTAGATAAATGATGTGATACACTGGCTGGACAGAGCTAGAACCAAGGGCTTAGGTAGGAACAGGAAAATCAGTTTTCCAATTGAATAGGACGATTTCTGATTTTAAGGCGTTAAACTGAAGTCCAACTTTAAGATATTTGGCTTCAATGATTTCGAAGATATCAATTGCACGCTGAAGGGTTCTGCTAAGATTCAGAATGTCGCCCGCGTAACGTACCAAGGACCTCGTTAGCAGATGAGAGAATCATCGAAGATGGACATTGATATAGTGCATCAAAGACACATTTATTGAAAAGGTCAGGAGAGGTGACTGCTCCTTGACGCGCTCCTTTCTTGACTGGAACTAGTCAGGTGCGCGGAATGGGGGTCAAACCCTTGTCAGGAGGTAGCTTCAGTTGGATCCGTAATCTAGAATACAGATTCCTGAGAGAACGAATGACAGCTAGATTCAAGCCACGTTTACCGGGCTTCAAAAGCATCGCAGCATGGATTAGAGAGTCGAATGCACGTCTAATGTCGTGTCCTGCCAAAGAAAGGCTCTCTCCAGAAGATTCGGCATCTATCAAGACATTAACAACGACTGTTAAGGCATCAGCACATCCAGTTCCTCGCTTGAAGCCAAACTGATGCGGAGGAGTGTAGCATACTTTTTCGAGTTCCTGTATGAACATTAACCCGAAGAGCTTGCACAGTGACTTAGCTAGAGTTATCGAACAGAATGCTGTATATTGAGTTTCAAAAACTCCCTTTTTAGAAATGGGGGTCAGATCTTCGATGCAGAAGGATGCAGGAACAATTCCTTGAGAGAAAATTATCTGCATAAGCAGAGAGAGATGTGCCGCGAGAAGTTTACCTCCATATTTCAAGTGGATCGCACTGACTTCGTCAATGCTCGACGAGCCTTTCCATTTGAGTCTACAGATGGCATCTTCAACAGAGCGGGTACTGACGATAAAATCTTCATCGGGATGAGAAGTTAGAAACCGATCTAAGGCAGCCTCGTAAGATTGTTCGATGGAGGGGTCAGGAGCTGAGAACTCCTATTCGTAATGGGCATACCATTCATCTTCAGGGATGTCGGCTGGGGATGGTGAAGAAGAATTTTTTGCAGAATGAGAGACAAACTTGAAGATCATATTTCTATCTTGTTTGGCACGGGCAGAATAATGATTGACTAGATTTTCCGATACCAAGCCAGGGCCTTAGAAAACTTTCGCTTCGGGAAAATCCGTATGCTTTTCACAATACCCATATTCGGACGTCCATGCTCTTTCCAAACTTATAACCAAAATTTAGCTTGACTCCATGAAATGAAGAGATCTGGATTTGAAGACCACCCGGGAAAGATTCCTTCCCGAATTCGTTGCAAAGGAACAGCTTGTTTTCTGCGAAGCGGAGAGCATGGTAGATTTCTGTGCAATATGTATCTAGACAAATCGAAACCTCTCTTTGAGGTAACTGGAGTGACTTCTGAAGGAGATGCAATGGGGCGCTGATTTCATTCAGGATTGAATCTACCAATGCGATGAATAGGGCTTGATCGATATTTGACCAGTTACAACGATGTCAAGGTACTGAAGAAGCAAGAGGTGTGGTTTGGTGACCAGAGGATGGCATACCGACAGAGCAAGTTACACGAAGATTATCAGACAACTTATATTCAAACATAACTTTTACTATATCCGCTCGCCAATCTGACGATACTAAGACGTGGTCCAGGTTGAAAGTTTGTGAAGCCGTGTAAACACCCGTAAAATCAGACAATTTATCTAAAACACACAAGAAATCGCTAAATAAGCGCTTAACTAGGGTTTTTTCACTCGGTGACGCTTGAGAATTCGACTCTGATAGACTACAATTAAAGTCACCAGCTATAATGCAAGGTAAACCTAAGTGTCGAATTTTGTCCGTACATGAACATAGTTTTTCACAAGATAGCGCAAATTTATACCCAGACTTGTCATTATTGTAGTCTAGTGGAAAATACACACTAATACAAACAGAGCTATGCACTCTCTCAGCTATATCATAATCATTTGCTTCGAAGAAACTAAAACGGAGAGCTGATTCCACAAACGTAATAAGTCCACCCGAGGGTCGGTCTCCATTGTTCAGCTGTCTAGCGGGTACACAATAAGTTGTCATATCCTCAAGCTCAAGTATGTCCAGACCATGTTTAGTAACAAAATGCTCCTGGAGACAAATCACAATAAACTCAGAACGGAGGCTTTCCAGAACCGGAAGTTTATTAATAAAAGAGCCGTTTATATTCCACGATAAAAGATTTAGTGACGAGGTCATTATTTCGAGGGTTTTCGGTTTTTTGGGCACTTCACACTAAAGCAAGTATGACCCTGCTTCTTGCAACCAATGCAAAAGGCTGCCTTCTGACACGGGGTATCTGACGTAAATTTGTGATCGGCGGAGCCGCATTTGAAACATAATGAACCGTTCTTACAATCTGCGGCTAGGTGACCGATTGCGTGGCAATTAAAGCAGCGCCAAGGCAAGAACACGAACTCGTCTACTGGGAAGCACTCATATCCGATTTTCACTGAGACGTTGAGTAAGGTATCAAGGTCATTTCGTGTCGGAAAGTAGACTTCAAATGTTTGAGACTTGCAACACCCTAGGGTTTTATTGCAATTGGGGATTAGCTGTTTAAAAGACTGTTCATCTAGATCCTCCGGCACTCGCATGATCGCAGCTAAAAAAGCAGGTTCCTTGAGGGAGATGTTGAGCGACGGTTTCGCACGTTTAGCTGCATCCACTATCTATCTCGCGGTTTGCTTGGAACGAACCATAAGTTTCCACTCGGTATTAGAGCGGCGTAACTCGGTTATCTCGCCGTCTGGACATGGGGACAGTTTGTCGATAAATGCTTTGCTTTCGCTTGCGCATTTTAAGTATGTTGGAGGGTCTTTGAGTATCACAGAGTAAAAGTGGCCTCGGGGGTGCGGTTTGAGACGATTGAGATTTATCTGGCAGGGTGACTGTAGAGTGGCTATTATTTAGCATAAATCCATCCAATTTTCTGGAGAGTTCATTTACTTTGGACACCACTGTAGCGTGAACTGCCTCAGCGATGGCAGGTACTTCACACGGACTAAATATCACAAATTTTTGGATCGGGATGTTCGAAATAGTTTATTGCACTTTTCAAAATATGATCGAATTTTACCCTTTCAGTAAGTGAACTGTTCAAAAATTTCAGAACTGGGTTGAATACGAGCTTTTCAATCATCACTTTCACACAGAAACAGCCAAAGTCCAGTGAATCACACAATAATAGGAACAAGTGAAGCGTCAGGACCCACTCACTAATTCCCCGCAATTTAAGGGTAACTAAATACCGGCAGGTACATACGGCGCTTGCGGCAGGAACCCTCCCCTCTTGTGCTTATTGCCTAATATATGTTATCAGTATCACTGCTATGCACAAATAGTACAATCCTCTAAGGTAATTAAATCGTTCTTTCTGAATCTCAGTGCTTACTAAGTCAATAAATCCCAAGGGAATTTAAATTCAAGCAGCAAAACTGTCAATAGCAAGTAATTAAAATAAGCCGATTAAAAATCTCTGTTGGGAATCGCACAGGTTGAAACCTTACTTTATTAAAAGGTTAATATCAAGAAACAAGGTGTTAACACAACGAACTCTCAATCAAGACGCTATCCATTTGGTCGATCTTGTCGTTACTCATCATCACCTCTTCGCCTTCACTTATTCCTAGTCTAAACGACTTGGTTTTCTTAACATAATTTTCAAGCCTATTCGTGTGCTCTGAGCTCTCAAAACTTCCTAAATTATCAGTAATTATGCTGACACTTATTCTATGACGCTCAAATTAGCATCAAATCTGCTCAAATCAGCATAATCCAAGTCTAGGAGAGTTTTACTTTCCCATTTGATTCCAGGCTCTCTTATAGCCTTTGCCATACTCGTTAAGTTAAAGTCCATCAAATTGATTCAAATAAATGGAGGTAGAAGGTAACCCTGCTTAACTCCTAATTCAATACGAACCAGCTACTAACCTCATTTCCTACCTTAACCTTGCTTACTTGTACTTGTGGCGAGGCACAGGCTTTTCAGCCCAACTCGGCACTGAGGATATGATGAACCATTTTCTGCCACTAACTTCGGTCTTCTGTTTGGGGGTGGATGATTTCCAACCATGGTTTATCCCAATTGCGTTCGTACTTTCTGAAACCTCCCAAAGGCTCGAGGTCTTTCTACATTGTGGCATGCCAAAATTTAGTTTTGCCACCTTGCCGTTTCTTCCAGTGGGGGAGTGGCTTAAATTCAAGGGACTGACGGATCAGCTACTTGGGCGCCGCATAACGTGCCCAAACCATCTGAGCCTTCTGCTCTTGGCGATAGCAAATAATGAATGCTTC
Organism: Artemia sp. Qi Xiang Cuo; assembly: GCF_049724085.1. Lineage (NCBI taxonomy): Eukaryota > Metazoa > Arthropoda > Branchiopoda > Anostraca > Artemiidae > Artemia > Artemia sp. Qi Xiang Cuo. The sequence goes on along the minus strand of NC_142798.1, from coordinate 45,757,678 downwards.
TGATTGCACATTGGCATTAGTTGCTCGTTGCTTATCTTTCGGCTAAGTTTGAGGTTGCAGATGGCTCTTAGGCACTTGCGGTTCAAGATGTCGAGTGGGCGTTCTTTGTCTGCCTTTAGCGGCCAGGTTTCGCATCCATGTAGCAGGATAGAGCGAATACACACCACGTAGACTCGAAGTTTGGTCTTCAGGCTGATCTCTCTTCTGGATCATAATGGCTTACCTTGTTGGCCTAAGGTGCTCCATGCTTTGCTTATTCTGGCCTTGATCTAGCACGAGGCTCAACCCTTGATATCAATTAGTGACCCGGGGTATCTTAATTCTTGTACCTGATCAAACTGTTGCCCGTTTACGGAGACTGGCGAATTTCCATCTGTGGAAAGGCGTTTGGTTTTGGGGACACTGATGGCCCGGCATGTCAGGCTAGCGCTATTTCCCAATCTGTAACATGTCCATGGCTTCAGCGAGGAGTGTGCCATTGTCTGCGTATTCAAGGTCCCTTAACTTCTCATTGCTGGTCAGGTCGATTCCATCTTCTGCAGTTATGGAATTTTTGAAGACCCAATCAATTATGTAGTTGAAGAGGACTGTTGAAGCTAAACAGCCTTGTCGCATGCCGTAGGTGATCTCGAAGAGCTCAGTGAGCTCCCCGTACACGCGGGTGTTGCTACGCGTGTTTTCATTATATGCTTTCATCAGGCTCACCAGCTTCGGTGGGACTTTGTCTTCCAGCATGATTTCCCTTTGTAGCGGGCGAAGCACCGAGTGGAATGCCGCTATAAGATCCAAAAAGATAGCAGGGGTTTCTTGGTTGTGGATAAAGCGCTGGTGTAGGAGGATCCGAAGGGAGAAAATGGGGTCCACACATCAAATTCCTCGGCGGAAGCCAACTTGATTTTTCCTAGTTCTTCACTCTCTTTCGGCTCTAAATCTGTTTATGATGATGACGGCGAAAATATTTCCGGCCATGTCAATGAGCGAGATGCCTCGACAGTTTTCGCTGTCGCTTCTGTCACCCTTCTTGAACACTGGAATGATAGTTGCATCCCTCCAATCTTGGGGGACGTACTCGCTCTTCCAGATCTTCTTGAGCTGGTCTGTGAGTGTACTGACCAAGGATGGGCTTGCTTTATAAAGCTCTGGTGGAAGTTCATCTTATCCTGTCGCTTTATGACTCTTGAGCGCTTTTACCGCTTTCATTATTTCTTCAAACGTAGGTCGGGAGATGTCGGCGGGGTGCTAATTTGGCGGTTGGGAGGGTTCAGTTCCACTGTCCAGTGGTATAGAAGACGGGTGGAGCTGGTTTGGTCTATTTAGGAGGCTCTCGAAAGTGTTCTGCTTATCTATTCATTCTTTCTCGTCTGTCGGTTATTACTGTACCATCCGTCCTCTTTACGTTTTCAATTGGTAGATTTCCCATTCTCTTGAGGTCCTTAAGGATGTGGTATTCCTTACGGGTATCATTTCTTCTGGCCGTTTCTTCCAGTTCTGTTGCAACATTCGCCCAAGATCTGTTCTTGTCCCACCTAGCTATTCTGTGAGCTTTCTTCCGAAGCCGTTTTAACTCTTCCCAATCTTGGGAAGCTTTCGATTCGTCCGAGAGTGCCTGAAGTGTCTCTACCGTGTACCACTTCTTGTGGTTTTTTGCTCGTTTTCCGAGTATCTTTAAGGGTGCTTCTTGTGTTGCTTCTTTGATTTTTTGCATCGACCGTTCTATATTTCGGCATCTGAATCGTCATTCCGGTCTTGGAGGAAGGCGAGAGCTTCGAATTTGTCGCTTAGCTCGAGATTAAACTCAGCCTTAATCGCTGGGATTTCTAGCTTCTTTGTATCATATTTATACGTGGGGCGTGTTCTTCTCCTGGCTGACAGTTTCTGGTGTTGTGCGGCTACGACAAGGTATTGGTCGGCCCCAGTCTTAGAGCCAGTATCTGCCCCTCTGTAAGCCCTGCATTCAAGGACAGAGGATGGCCATCTTTGTCTTGTCATTAGATAATCAAGTTGGGCCAATGTGCTGCCATCTCGGGATCTCCACGTGAATGTATGAGCATTTTTGTTTTGGAAAAAAGTGTTCATAAGGGATAGCTTATTATGTATTGCAAATTGAAGCAATCTTGTACCATTCACACAACGTTCTCCGAGTCCGTATGGTCCAATACTACCATGTTCTGCTGGGTCAGAACGGGGTCCTACCCTTTCAATGAAATCCCCCCAATCATAATCTGGTCTCGGCTAGGAAAGTTGTTAAGGACCGCCTGTAATTCGTCACAAAAGTGATCTTTTAGGTGGTTAGGAGAGTCTCGTGTAGGTGCATACGCTGCTATTACAGTCACGTTGAAAGGGTGTCCATACAGTCGGATCTTCGCTATTGGGTGGGAGACTTTATCCCAGTCTAGCACTGATGATTCGGTCTTCTCACTGAGGATGAATCCAGCACCGTGACGTCCTGAGCCGTCGCTAGAGCAAGAGTTTTAAAAATGACATACGTCAGCCATTTCTGGGTCACTGATCGTGGTTTTAGCTTGGTCATTCAATCTTGTTTCAGTGAGGCACAGCATGTCTAGGTTGTATCGGTAAAATTATTTGGCTGTATAAGCCTGCGTCACGTCACATTATAGCAAACATACATTCCAGGTCGCAATTCTTAAAGTCCTCTTCATCGTCTTCAACGATGTTGTTGTTGTACCTACTCGCCCACTCTTCGCCAAGGTCGCATGAAGGCTTGACGCGTCGCCTGCCGGGCACGCAGTAACATAGGTTATATTACTTTGGTCCTACATTATTCCATGATTTTTCGTGGGAATTTTGTTAACCGACGGTTCCCCAGACCATCGGTTATCCGTTTACGCAGTTTAAGAGAGGTCCACCCATCCATCACTTTGAGGTGTACCTAGGATTTTCCGAACGGACGTTAGGGAAGAAGGCAGAAGTACTTGGGCCCACTCGTCGCAGCCCACAATCGCCGCAACAAGCGGGAATACATCTTGCCATGTAAACCCACCTAAGTTTGAAGGGATTAGGAAGGGATTACCTTAACCGCAGCAATGTTATTCTCTTACATATCACTAATTACTTAATGTATTTATCTGGTATACCATAGAAGGAGACAAATAAATTTATTAGCAAACACCATGTTTTGTATCTTCTATAAACGATCATCAGGGAAACCCATTGAGTTGCCCCTGTAGAACCGACTGACGCAGATGGTAGTGATTCAGAGGAATTTCCCATGATTATAGGCACAAATAGACATGATCCCAGGCGGAGATATTGTATTTCTATACCGTAAATCAAGACTCGCAGGATCGATACAAGACACTAGGATATGTAGTGGTGCTTTTATAGGTATTAAAAGGAAAGATCACCACCTATTTACGTCTAAAGTTTATTAAAAGGTGAAATTTAGAAAGAAGAACTACCTTGCAGGAAGCTTTGACGCTGGTAAACTCCAGAATGAGAATTCGAGAAGAACTTTTACAGGAACAGCTGAATATAAGATTGGAGAGTCTTAAATTCGACAATGTAGAAGATGAATTGTATAACTTTAGGAAAATAGTTTGCCAAGTAGCAGAAGGAGTGTTAGGGAGGAAGGTTTTTTTGAGCAATACATCAGATGAGAATAAGAGCAAAGTAATGGAAGTAGAGACTACATTAAAGTATGAATTAAGAGGGTGTGAAGTGGGGACCATCGATAAAATTTCCAAGGATCTGAAGGGTGCAGCCACATGGCAGCAGTATTTTCTCCATGGTTTTAAAAGGTGCCCTATCCCTGATTTTAAACGGAGACCTGCTTTTAAAAACATCCCTATCCCGTCATCCCATGACAGCCAGCAGGTGTTAATTACGGCTCAGGGTATGTTTTGTAAGAGATGCAGGTGTTAATTATGTAACAGGAAATGTTTTCTAAGAGACGCCTATGTTAATTACCTTAAAGTTTCATCGATTGTTTAAAAAACCTCCGAGGGCCAAGAGAAACCTTCAGGATTTCTTTGTTCTTACGTAATAGGGAATGTTTTCCAAGGGATGCAGATGTATGTTACGTAAAAGAGAGGTTTTTTCTAAACGAAGCATCTGTTAATTACTTAAAAACCTAAGGCGGCCCACTATTATAACATCTTCAAGACGCCGGATCCTAGCGAGCAATTCCACCAGGCCTCTAGCAACCTTTTCCACCGGGACCCTAACAGTCAATTCCAAAGGGGCCATGGCGGGCAATTTCAACGGGATCTCTAGCATCCAATTCCAACGGGGCCCCTAGCATTCAATCCCACCGGAACCTTCGCATCCAATTCCAATGGGACCCTCTAGCAACTAATTCACACTGGACCCCTAGCAACCATTCCCGCCGGGGCCCCTAGTGATCAATTCTAATCGGGGCCCTTACCTAACAATAGGGGGCCCTAGCATCCGATTTCAATGGGGCCCCTAGCAACCATTTCCAGCGGAGGGCCCCTAGCGAGCAATTCCTATGGGGTCTAACCACTGAGGCCCTAGCATCCAATTCCACCGGGGGTCCTAGCAACCATTTTCACCGTTAAGACGTTTCAACACGTTTTTTAAGGATATTTTTTTCTAGACGTTTTTGAGGATTTCTTTGGTTGTTACGTAATAGTGAATGCTTAACTGTGTTAAGTGTGACGCACTCTCACGTGACATGCTAGAATTCAGGGGCTTTTGGAGGTACCTCCGCTTGTAAATCTGGACACATTCGTGGGATGTTACGTAATGACGATGGACACGTGGCTTGTTAAATAATACTTTCAGAATTTTTTTTTCTTCGGGATTTTTTTTTTCTTTCAAGATGTTTTTTTTCAGGATTTTATTTTCTTTCAAGGGTTTTTTTCTTTGGAGACGTTTATTTCTTATTGAGATTTCATTAAACATTTTTTCTCAGGAAATCTTTATATTCCAAAGATTTTTGTCTGCCTTAGGACTCGGAAAGAGATTTACCCTCAACGGAATGATGCCCTAGACAGCTCGACTATGAAAGCATTTCTAATCTTTTGATTTGGGAAATAGATTCTACAAAACAACCCTTTGCACGAACGGGGGAATTCCCTGCTCTGCTTTCTAGGCCAATTAAACGGATTGTATGTTTCCGACCATTCCACATGCGAGCGCACAAGCATCCCTAAGCTATTGATCTTTGTTCCATAAGATGCACCTGCCCATTACAATTTTTTAATTTTCTAACGTAACCTAGACAGATAAAGTTAGATATTGAATCAATGAAATTTTATATAGCATTGGTTTCAGATATTTCATTGCGTAAAAGATTACGTATTGAAGACTCGTCCTGGAATAAGAAATCTAAAGAATGAAAGTTTTTGTACATACAAATTTTATTAATAAAAAAAACGTTATTAAATAATGAAATCACAAAAAGCAGTTAGAACTCAAGGAACGAAAAACAAAACATGGAAAAACCTCATAAAGGATAATATATAAGCAAAAAGAATCATGAAATCCCCGAAAAAGCATGTTAAATCCCAACAAATGGAAAAACATAACGTGAAAAACCTGATATTGGATAAAATATAAGTAAAACCAAGCGTGAATTAAAGAAAGGCAGAGATCCTAGCAAATAATTCCAGGGAGGGAGGAGTGAAGGGTTGTTAAAAGAGGTAAATTTAAGTAATATTAAGAGTTATTTCTGAGGTTTTAATGAAAATGTCACGTTTCCTTGAACCAAGACTGTATTTTCACGTTACCGTGAATATACATACGGGGCTAGCCTACCCTACCAAGCAATTCCAGAGGGAGAGGGTTGTTATTAGAGGTAAACTTAAGCTATATTAAGAGTTTTTTTTCTCACAGGTCTTGATGAAAATGTTTTGTTTCTTTGAGCGTTAGATTTCAGTCCTCCCCCTCCTCTATAAAAAAATCTTTCAATACCCCAAGGTTTTAATGAAAATGCTCCGCTTCTTTAAACCAAGACTGCATTCCTGGTTGACAAGCGCACTTTTGAATAATATTTTCTCTTCATGTTTCGCATAATCTTGTTAGAGGTAAATTTAAACCACAAGATATAGATATTTTGAAGATTTTCAGATATATTCAAGATATTTTTGAGGGTTTTAATGAAATGCCTCGTTTCTCTGACTGTGTGTTAGATTTCAGTCCCCCTCCGACGAAAAATCTTTCAATACCTCCCAACTTAACTTTAAGCTGCAGAACATTTTAGTCTAAGCAATTCACGTCCCCGTGTCACTATGGATGGCATACGGCACCCTCGGGCAGCCATTCATCCTCCCAAAGGCATTTTTTCAGATATTTTCATGATAAAAATATGCTTTAACCCCATTGGATCGAGTTTTCACAAGCCACCCTCATCGTGATACACCATCTCAATTCACGCCACCTTGCTACACTGTGATTGACCCTCAGGCACCCCCCTATCATTCCTAAGACATTTTTCAGATATTTTCTTGTTAAAAATACGCACTAAATCCATTGGTGGTTCATGTTTTCGCAAGCCAACCCTCTTTGATACACCATGCCAATTCACACCACCATGCCAATTCACACCACCATGCCACACTATGCCACGCGCTGGTGCTCATTATCATACCTCAAGAATTTTACATTATACATGTTACATATATTAGGAGTTATTTCTGAGAGGTCTTGATGAAAATATCTTGTTTCCTTGGCTGGGTGTACCCCCGAAACAAGATGCATTCTGGTTTCGGTTCGTGAAACCTGTTGCTTGTGGATTATTTCTTCAAAAAACTTAATATATCTTGATATATATTATGTCTTCAAAAAATTTATATTTTTATTTCTTCTTTATGAAACTTGTTGCATGTTGATTTTTCTCTTCGTGAGACATGTGCATAAATTCTTCTCCGTGTGAAACCGGTTTTGTTCGTTAAACTTTATGCGTGCTTATTTTTGCTCGTGAACCGAATTTCGTCTTGATATTTTTCTTCGTGAAACTTGTTGTAGTTGATTTAATCTTTCGTGAAACTTAATTTATCACGATATTTTATTCGTGAAACTTATTGAAAAGAATTTTCTTGGAGAAAAATGAATGTACATGTCGCAAGAAAATTAAGATCAATATTTAACAAGTTTCATAAAGAAAAAAATAAGAATATAACAAGTTTCTCGAAGACACAAAACAAGATACATTGTTTCTTGAAGAAATAATCCACTTGCAACAAGTTTCACGAACAAAAATCAGCATGTTTCATGTTTCACGAAGAAAAAAAACAACATGCAACAAGTTTCACGAAGAAAATATCATAATAAATTAAGTTTCACAAAAAAAATCAAATTACAACAAGGTTCTTGAAAACAACGACGATAAAATTAAGTTTCAAGAACAAAAATCAGCCTGCAACAAATTTCACGAAGAGAAAAATCAACATGCAAGAAGTTTCATAAAGATGTAATAAAAAAATAACATGTTTCTCGAAGATTTAAATTAAGTTATATTAAGTTTCTTGAAGAAATAATCCACATGCAATAAGTTTCAGGAACAAATCCATCATGTATCACGTTTCGAGGGAATACGCAGTCAAATAAAGGAGACATTTTCACGAAGACCTCTCAGAAATAACTCTTGATATGGCTTAAACTTATCTCTAATAACAACCCGCTCCCTCTGGAATTGCTTGCTAACCACATTTTGCCACGGTGACGTGAATATACATAGTCTTGGTTAATAGAAACGTGACATTTTTATTAAAACCTCAGAAATAGCTCTCAGTAAGGATTAAATTTATCTCTATTAACAAGCCTTCACTCCCCCTTCTCTGGATTTGGTTGCAAGGACCCCTGCCTTTGTTTAGATAACACTGGGTTTTGCTTATTTTTATCATACATCAGGTTTTTTTACGCTATGTTTTTCCATTCGCTGAGTTTTAACATGCTTTTTCTGTGATTTTATGGTTGGTTTTGCTTATGTTTCATCCTTTATAAGCTTTTTCCGCGTTTTGTTGTTTCGTTTGTTGAGTTTTAACTGCTTTTTCTGTGATGCTATGATTTTATAAAGTTTTTTTTATTAATAAAATTTGTATGTACAAAAGCCTTCATTCTTTAGATTACTTGTTCCAGGATAAAACGTAATCATTTACGCAATGAAATATCTAAAACTAATGCTATGTACCATCTCATTGATTCAAAACCTAACTTAATCTCTAGGTTACGTTAGAAAATTTGTAACATTTTAATGGGCAGGTGCATCTAATAGAGCAAAAATTATTAGCTTTGGGATACTTGTGCGCTCTCATGTGGAAAGTGTTGGAAACATGCAGTGCATTTAATTTTTCTAAAAAGCGGAGCAGGGAATTCCGCCGTGCATGCGAAGGGTTATTTCATAGAATATATATCCTAAATGAAAATATTAAAAATGCTTTCATAGTCCACCTATCTAGCACATCATTCCGTTGAGGGGAAATCTCATTCGAATCCTAATTCGGACAAAAATATTTTGAATATAGAGGTTCCCTGAGAAAAATTTCTAGAAAAGAAATAAAATACCAATAAGAATAAAAACCCTGAAAGAAAAAATGCCTTGAAAGAAAGTGAAATCCTGAAGAAAAAAACGCCTTGAAAGAAAATGAAATCCTGAAGAAAAAAACACCTTGAAAGAAAATGTCAAGAAATTATGACAAAATTCTAAGTAAGTAACAAACTGTTTCTTAAGTTACCTCATGGATACACAATGCAGAAATTTCATTTAAGAAATTATGAAAAAAAATTGTAAGCAAGTAACAAACTCTTTCATGAAGTCACCTCGTGGATACACAATGCAGAAACTTCATTAAAGAAATTATGAAAAAATTGTAAGTAAGTAGCAAATTCTTTCTTGAATTCACCTGCTGGATAAACAAAAAGACATTTCGTTCAAGAAATTATGACAAAATTCCAAGTAAGTAACAAACTATTCGCCTCTTGGATAAACAAAAAAAAGTCATTTCATTCAAGAAATTATGACAAAATTCTAAATAAGTAACAAATCCTTTCTTGAAGTTACCTCATGGATACACAACGCAGAAATTTCATTTAAGAAATTATCAAAAATTTTAAGTAAGTAGCAAATTCTTTCTTGAATTCGCCTACTGGATAAATAAAAAAGACAATCCTGTATTGTCTGTCCAGGAAGCGAGTTCAAGAAAGAGTTTGTTTGCAATGTTTTTCATAGTTTCCTGAATTAAATTTCTGTATTGTGCAACCCAATGGCGAATTCAAGAAAGGGTTTGTTACTTATTTAGAATTTTGTCATAATTTCTTGAATGAAATGACTTTTTTGTTTATCCAAGAGGCGAATTCAACAAAGAATTTGTTACTTACTTACTTACTTACAATTTTTTTATACTTTCTTAAATGAAGTTTCTGCATTGTGTATCCAAGAGGTGACTTCAGGAAAGAGTTTGTTACTTGTTCACAAATTTTCATAATTTATTGAATGAAATTTCCGTATTGTATATCCAAGAGGTGAAAACAGTACAGATTTTTTTACTTACTGGTGATTTTTTCATAATTTATTGAATGAAGTATCTGTACGGTATATTCAAGGGGTTAAAAAAATAAAGAGTTTTTTACTTACTTACAAATATTTTAATAATTTCTTGAATGAAATTTCCGTATTGAGTATCCAAGAGTTGACTTCAAGAAAGAAATTGTTACTTACTTACAATTTTTTCATAATTTCTTGAATTAAATTTCTACATCGTGTATCTAAGTCATGAAAACAATAAAGAGTTTGTTACTTACTTAGAATTTTGTCATAATTTCTTGAACAAAAAGTCTTTTTGTTTATCCAGCAGGCGAATTCAAGAAAGAATTTGCTACTTGCTTACAATTTTTTCATAATTTCTTTTATGAAATTTCTGTATTGTGTATCCAAGAGGTGACTTCAAAGAGTTTGTTACTTACTTACAAATTTTCATAATTTATTGAATGAAATTTCCGTATTGTATATCCAAGAGGTGAAAACAATAAAGAGTATGTTACTTACTTGCGATTTTTTCATAATTTATTGAATGAAGTATCTGTACTGTATATCCTAGAGGTGAAATCAATAAAGAGTTTTTTACTTACTTACAAATATTTTCATAATTTCTTGAATGAAATTTCCATGTTGTGTATCCAAGAGTTGACTGCGAGAAAGAAATTGTTACTTACTGATAATTTTTTAATAGTTTCTTGAATTAAATGTATACATAGTGTATCTAAGTCGTGAAAATAATAGAGTTTGTTACTTACTTAGAATTTTGTCATAATTTCTTGAACGAAATGTCTTTTTGTTTATCCAGCAGGTGAATTCAAGAAAGAATTTGCTACTTACTTACAATTTTTTCATAATTTCTTTAATGAAATTTCTGTATTGTGTATCCAAGAGGTGACTTCAAAGAGTTTGTTACTTGCTTACAAATTTTTGAAATTTATTGAATGAAATTTCCTTATTGTATATCCAAGAGGTGAAAACAATAAAGAGTTTGTTACTTACTGGTGATTTTTTCATAATTTATTGAATGAAGTATCTATACTGTATATCCAAGAGGTGAAATCAATAAAGAATTTGTTACTTACTTACAAATATTTTCATAATTTCTTGAATGAAATTTCCGTATTGTGTATCCAAGAGTTGACTTTAAGAAAGAAATTGTTACTTACTGAGAATTTTTTCATAATTTTTTGAATTAAATTTCTACATCGTGTATCTAAGTCGTGAAAACAATAAAGAGTTTGTTACTTACTTAGAATTTTGACATAATTTCTTGAAAGAAATGACTTTTTGGTTATCCAGCAGGTGAATTCAAGAAAGAATTTGCTACTTACTTACAATTTTTTCATAATATCTTTTATGAAATTTCTGTATTGTGTATCCAAGAAGTGACTTCAAGAAAGAATTTGTTACTTACTTACTTACAATTTTTTCATAGTTTCTTAAATGAAGTTTCTGTATTGTGTATACAAGAGGTGAATTCAGGAAAGAGTTTGTTACTTGCTTACAATTTTTCATAATTTATTAAATGAAATTTCTGCATTGTGTATCCAAGAGGTAACTTCAAGAAAGAGTTTGTTACTTACTTAGAATTTTGTCATAATTTCTTGAACGAAATGTCTATTTGTTTATCCAGCAGGTGAATTCAAGAAAGAATTTGCTACTTACTTACAATTTTTTCATAATTTCTTTAATGAAATTTCTGCATTGTGTATCCAAGAGGTGACTTCAAGAAAGAATTTGTTACTTACTTATTTACAATTTTTTCATAGTTTCTTAAATGAAGTTTCTGCATTGTGTATCCAAGATGTGACTTCAGGAAAGAGTTTATTACTTGCTTACAAATTTTCATAATTTATTGAATGAAATTTCCGTATTGTATATCCAAGAGGTGAAAACAATAAAGAGTTTGTTACTTACTTGCGATTTTTTCATAATTTATTGAATGAAGTATCTCTACTGTATATCCAAGAGGTAAAATCAATAAAGAGTTTGTTACTTACTTACAAATATTTTCATAATTTCTTGAATGAAATTTCCGTATTGTGTATCCAAGAGTTGACTTCAAGAAAGAAATTGTTACTTACTGAGAATTTTTTCATAATTTCTTGAAGTAAATTTCTACATAGTGTATCTAAGTCATGAAAATAATAGAGTTTGTTACTTACTTAGAATTTTGTCGTAATTTCTTGAACGAAATGTCTTTTTTGTTTATCCAGCAGGTGAATTCAAGAAAGAATTTGCTACTTACTTACAATCTTTTCATAATTTATTTTATGAAATTTCTGTATTGTGTATCCAAGAGGTGACTTCAAAGAGTTTGTTACTTGCTTACAAATTTTTGAAATTTATTGAATGAAATTTCCTTATTGTATATCCAAGAGGTGAAAACAACAAAGAGTTTGTTACTTACTGTGATTTTTTCATAATTTATTGAATGAAGTATCTGTACTGTATATCCAAGAGGTGAAATCAAGAAAGAGTTTGTTACTTACTTACAAATATTTTCATAATTTCTTTAATGAAATTTCCGTATTGTGTATCCAAGAGTTGACTTTAAGAAAGAAATTGTTACTTACTGAGAATTTTTTCATAATTTCTTGAATTAAATTTCTACATCGTGTATCTAAGTCGTTAAAACAATAAAGAGTTTGTTACTTACTTAGAATTTTGTCATAACTTCTTGAACGAAATGTCTTTTTGTTTATCCAGCAGGTGAATTCAAGAAAGAATTTGATACTTACTTACAATTTTTTCATAATATCTTTTATGAAATTTCTGTATTGTGTATCCAAGAGGTGACTTCAAGAAAGAATTTGTTACTTACTTACTTACAATTTTTTCATAGTTTCTTAAAGGAAGTTTCTGTATTGTGTATCCAAGAGGTGACTTCAGGAAAGAGTTTGTTACTTGCTTACAATTTTTTCATAATTTCTTAAATGAAATTTCTGCATTGTGTATTCAAGAGGTAACTTCAAGAAAGAGTTTGTTACTTACTTAGAATTTTGTCATAATTTCTTGAACGAAATGTCTATTTGTTTATCCAGCAGGTGAATTCAAGAAAGAATTTGCTACTTACTTACAATTTTTTCATAATTTCTTTAATGAAATTTCTGCATTGTGTATCCAAGAGGTGACTTCAAGAAAGAATTTGTTACTTACCTATTTACAATTTTCTTATAGTTTCTTAAATGAAGTTTCTGCATTGTGTATCCAAGATGTGACTTCAGGAAAGAGTTTCTTACTTGCTTACATTTTTTTCATAATTTATTGAATGAAATATCCGCATTGTATATCCAAGAGGTGAAAACAATAGAGTTTGTTACTTACTTGCAATTTTTTCATAATTTATCTAATAAAGTATCTGTACTGTATATCCAAGGGTTGAAATCAATAAATAGTTTGTTACCTACTTACAAATAGTTTCATAAGTTCTTGAATGAAATATCCGTATTGTGTTTCCAAGAGTTGACTTTAAGAAAGAAATTGTTACTTACTGAGAATTTTTTCCTAATTTCTTGAATTAAGTTTCTACATCGTGTATCTAAGTCGTGAAAACAATGAAGAGTTTGTTACTTACTTAGAATTTTGTCATAATTTCTTGAACGAAATGTCTTTTTGTTTATCCAGCAGGTGATTTCAAGAAAGAATTTGCTACTTACTTACAATTTTTTCATAGTTTCTTTAATGGAATTTCTGTATTGTGTATCCAAGAAGTGACTTCAAGAAAGAATTTACTTACTTACTTACAATTTTTTTTTTTCATAGTTTCTTAAATGAAATTTCTGCATTGTTTATCCAAGGGGTGACTTCAGGAAGGAGTTTGTTACTTACATACGATTTTGTCATAAGTTCTTTTATGAAATATCTGAATTGTGTATACAAGAGGTAACTTCAAGAAACAATTTGTTACTTAGTTATAATTTTTTCATAATTTCTTGAGTTAAATTTCAATTTGTTTATAAAACAGGGAAATTCCAGATAGAACCATGAAATACTAAAGATAACTTCTCAAATACTAAACTCCAGGAAACAAACATCCACGAAAATCTAAGAAACCTAGGTCTGAAAACCCTAAACTGCTAATTAAATATTCTAATTCATGATTTCAGGCACGTAAAACCAAAAAATACTAAATCTAACTTCTCAAATAATAATAAACCCAAGGAGTCAAACACACACAAAAATCTAAAAAACTAGGTCTGAAAACCCTAAACAGCTAATTAACTATTCTAATTCATGATTTCAGGCACGTAAAACCACAAAATACTAAAGTCAACATGTCAAATAATAAACCCCAGGAGTCAAACACACACGAAAACCTAAAAAACCTAGGTCTGAAAATCCCCAAACAGCCAATTAAATATTCTAATTCATGATTTCAGGCACGTCAAACCATGAAATACTAAAGTTAACTTCTCAAATAATAAACTCCAGGAAAAAAACACCAACAAAATCTAAAAGACCTAGGTCTTAAAACCCTAAACATGTAATTAACTATTCTAATTCGTGATTTCAGGTACGTTAAACCATAAAATACTAAAGTTAAGTTCTCAAATAATAAACCCCCAGTAGTCAAACATACATGAAAATCTAAAAAACCTAGGTCTGAAAACCATAAACAGATAATTAAAAATTCTAACTCATGATTTCATACACGTAAAACAACAAAAAATTAAAGTTAACTTCTAAAAAAATAGACCCCAGGAGTCAAACACACACGAAAACCTAAAAAACCTAGGTCTGAAAATCCCCAAACAGCCAATTAAATATTCTATTTCATGATTTCAGGCACGTCAAATACGAAATACTAAAGTTAACTTCTCAAATAATAAATCCCAGGAACCTAACTCCCACGAAAATCTAAAAAAAAACTAGGTCTGAAAACCCAAACAGCTAAATTAACTATTCTAATTCATGATTTCAGGCATGTACAATCACAAAATACTAAAGTTCACTTCTCAAATAATAAACTCCACAGGAGTCAAACACACAGGAAACACAAGAAAATCTAAAAAAAACCTAGGACTGAAAATCCCCAAACAGTTAATTAAATATTCTAATTCATTATTTCAGGCAAGTCAAACTATAAAATACTAAAGTTAACTTCTCAAATAATAACACAAAAACTTCGTTTTTGTTGGGAAACAATAAGTGAAAAACCACACAGAAACAAGCACACAGGTCCCTAAAGCTTATTAAATCGCTTTTAAATTATATACAAACAAATTTTTTAACACAAAAACTTTGCTAAGAATGAATACTAAGAAGAAAAAAACCACACAAACTATATCACCTGAGTGTATCAAATCCCTTAAAGCTCCTTTAAAAGATACAAAAAACTACTTATTTAACACAAAAATTTCGTTTTTAATGAGCACTAAGTAAAGAAAAACCAAACGGAATCAGGCAGCAGAGTGTCTCAAACCCCGTAAAGCTCTTTTAAAAGATACAAGAACTACTTATTTAACACAAAAATTGTGTTTTTAATGGGTACCAAGTAAAGAAAAACCACACGGAAAAGCCCTTATAATAGCATAGGAAGGAACATAAGGTCCTGGAATAGCATTGAAAATTCCTATACACGCAAGCTAATAACATGGGAATTCCTATACACGCAAGCAAATAACATGGGAATTCCTATACATGCAAGCAAATAACATGGGAATTCCTATACACGCAAGCAAATAACATGGGAATTCCTATACATGCAAGCAAATAATAAGGGAATTCCTATGCACGCAATCAAATAACATCGGAATTCCTATACAATCAAGCAAATAACATGGGAATTCCTATACAAGCAAGCAAATAACATGGGAATTCCTATACACGCAAGCAAATAACATGGGAATTCCTATACATGCAAGCAAATAACATGGGAATTCCTATACACGAAAGCAAATAACATGGGAATTCCTATACACGCAAGCAAATAACATGGGAATTCCTATACATGCAAGCAAATAACAAGGGAATTCCTATACACGCAAGCAAATAACATGGGAATTCCTATACATTCAAGCAAATAACAAGGGAATTCCTATTCCTATACATGCAAGCAAATAACTTGGGAGTTCCTATACACGCAAGCAAATAACAGTTTATTTCCTATACAAGCAAGACAATAACTAGGGAATTCCTAAACTCGCAAGCAAATATCATGGGAATTCCTATAAAAGGAAGCAAATAACAAGAAAATTCCTATACATGCAAGCAAATAACATGGGAATTCCTATACATGCAAGCAAATAACATAGGAATTCCTATACATGCAAGCAAATAAAATGCGAATTCCTATACACGCAAGCATATAACATGGGAATTCCTTTACATGCAAGCAAATAACATTGGAATTCCTATACATGCAAGCAAATAACATGGGAATTCCTATACATGCAAGCAAATAACATGGGAATTCCTATACACGCAAGCAAATAACAAGGGAATACCTATACATGCAAGCAAATAACAAGGGAATTCCTATACACGCAAGCAAATAACAAGGGAATACCTATACATGCAAGCAAATAACATACTCACTCTCTTTGAAAAACCAGACTATACCCATCAAACCAGACTATATCCACCAAACCAGACTGTACCCACCAAACCAGATTATACCCACCAAACCAGATTATACCCACCAAACCAGATTGTACCCACCAAACCAGATTGTACCCATTAGAAACCTGTCTGGTACAGGGGCCCGTAGAATTCCATAGATACACCCTACTATCAAAGTATATTCATCTACTGAACAAGTACAGTCAAAACTCCAAAAGTGACCCCGCGTACCTCAGCGCCTCTAGAGGGAAAATGTTGTACTACTTAATCGCTCCGAGTCAATAAATTAAATTTAATACAGCTTTTACGGAACAAGTATAATCACCTACGGAACTTGTGACTTACTCGCCAGGTTCGCATAGGTATGGAATCGTCTCCGGAGACGTGGGCAAAGGGTCATTTTCTTGTGTGGAGAGGATAGGTTTTGTCAGTACTTGTTCAGTATGTGTTTATACTTTGGTGCGTATCATGTTGGATGTTACCGAAACTAATTTTCTACGTGTTTTTTGTAGCTTTTCATTCATTCTGCATCTTTGGGCTGCTTCAGCGAAATTTTATCGTTAATGCTTCCACGACCAAGGGATAAAAATTCTCATCTTTTATAGTACATTTCATAACTACGACATATGTATTGCCTAAGTAACTGCACCTATGTATATATCGTAACCACTGTTTTGCACGTTTTACACAATGGGAAAACCAAATTGTTCGGGAGGTAAATAAAAACTGAGACTTCCCCTACCCTTCATCTCAAATATTTTATCGTATGAATATTGTTGGAAGCAAAAAAAGTTTCTAATTGAAAATCAAAAGAGCTCCCATCTGTTTTGCAGGTTCTTTTTTTAAGCTGTTGCATACACTGATTTGAGATAAGCGACGCTTGGCTAAAATTCTTGTGGTTTTGGCAAAGTTGTAGCGGGAAAACGATAAACTAGCACTCTAAATTTTAAATTCCAAATATTATAAGCATGAAACTGAAGATTCATTTCCATTAAGCGTAAAATAGATGGAATATATTTAAAGGAAGTGTTCCAGGATGACTTTAGGAATAATACCCGTGACTAGGAGTGAGACCCGTGATACCAGTGACTAGGAGTCACTTTGAAGGAGGAGGTCCGGTTCCAGACACGAAATCAGGAATGCAGAGGGGCTTGGTATCCACTCTTTGATTTTTGATATTTTTATGGTTATTCCTATATTTTCTTGTGTTTTCCGTATAATTCGTTTGCGTTTTTTTGTTTTTGAACTTTCTCTCTCCTTAGAAAAAAATTGCGCCTGCCTTATTCAATAAGCTATGGTACGACAAGATTGCTCGTATTTTAAGCCATAGTATGCCCATATGAACAAAAATTTATTAACAAAAACGGTAAATTTCATCCCTCTATGAAACATTTCCATACAAATAAGGAAAAACTTGTGCACGAGGCCTATAGAAATATAATAATTGAACTCATTTTTCAAAATGGACTAAAAAGAAGAAAATGATTATTTTTGTTTTGAGGATCTATGAATATAAGTACAAAACAGGGGCGCAAATTGGGTTGGGCTTTGCATAACAGATAACAAATTGATCTAAGTTATACAGGCATTAACGAAAAAAGTCGGTGAGTCGAGGGAAACGAATTAACCTGATTAAGTTATGTACTTAAGCCCGATCCGTTTTGCACCCCTCGTTTTCACTTATATTCATAGGTTATTGTTTTCCATCTTTTTGTCTGCCGATTTTATTAGTCTGGAAATTGTATTTATTCTTTTGCAAAATTTCATAACTTCATATTTCTAACTGTTATGCCCTCTCGGTTTCCAATTAAAACCAGTTTGATTTTGAATTCCATTTTGAGTTTCTTAGAAATTTGTTTTATCTGCAGTTGGAACCTAAGTTGCCACAGGCTAGTATACTTACCGCTTTGGTATCAAGTCTTAAAAAAATGGTATAAAAAGTCGCTGAGTTGGAGAACACGAATTAAAATAAAAAAGAACTAGTAAACAACGCAAATCATAAAAAATGATTCTAATATTTGAACTGAATATTTTTACTATGGCAAAAAAAAAAAAATTATCACTCTACTAATCGGTTAGACTGAGCTTATATGGTCTTTAAGACATCTGGAAGAAACAATTGAGCATTTCCAAACAAACTATGAACCCCTAAAATGCCCGAACTTCGACTTGGACCATGCTCCAGATTATTCTCCCTGTTTATACAGAGCGGACAAGTAATTTGCGTCTGAGACATTTCCCTCTTTTTACAAGCTTTCGACCTTGCACGCAATTGGGGGAGGTTATTGGCTTGCCAACTGCGTCCAGTAGGTCAGACGTCTTGGTTAAAACAGAAACTTTGTCTAGTATTATCTTAATTTCATTGTACAACCTCTTTTCCCCATTTATGGATCATCTGATCCCATAGTACCCAATTAATTTGGTTCCCCAAAGCTATTTGTTGATTGGTGGTTCTAAATCCATCATTCCATGCCGATGATTTTCCTGTGGTATCCCATACCTGCTTTTTCTAAGGGGTAAAAAAAAAAAACAAAAAAAAAAACAGCAACGTATCGCTTGGCTGCTGCACAACCCTTTGCCGAAATTTAACCAGTTTGAATACTTTGTAGCTTCTAAAAGACACAGGGTTCCTAGTCTTTCAAAGTACTGTGTTCTCTTGAAAGTACTCTTGTGTTCTCTATACTACTTATTTTCCTCCTTTTGCGGCTCTTCCCCGGTTTGACACTTCTATAAACTTAATGAATGATATCAATGAATTTCAGTATTGTTTATGCTTTTTCAGGTTGAAATACTGGTAATTACTAAAATGTTGTTAAATTCGAAGTCAAATAATAGTAGCCTTACTCTTTCATATTCCTGGAAAATTTACAAAATTATTTTCTCAAAATTTTCTCACTGCGTGTGCTATAACACCGTGAATTTCCTGATAGACGTTTCTTGCTTGCGGATTCCGGGCACTATTTGCTATTTTTTACAAAACTGCTTATAATTTTTACACCAGTAATATGAATATTTACGGGTAATATTTTCATCTACGAAATTATTTTTAATAGCGCACTATGAATTTTCAGGGAATGTCTTGTGTTGGCCTAGTTGCCTATAACTGTCTTAGTATCCTGTAAGTTTTCATGTGCTAGCACAGCAACTTAATGAGCAACTTTAAAATTAATACTTCTTGGATATTTTGAACCCGCGTAAACAACAGATTGTGTTGTTGCATATATTGTAAGTAAAATCCATGTTTTTTTAGAGTTTCTGTTGGCAAAAGTCGCTCTTTACTTTCAGTCTATTGCTATGAAGTGTTTGATCCAATGCGCCACCCCGGAAACAAGAAGACATTAAAAACGTACATAAGTAAGGAAATGAAAAATATTCCCATTTAGATCTTGGTGAAAACAAAACTTGTAACACTGGTCCACTGCCCCTTCTTGTCTTGCAATTTGCGATGCTCCATTCTCCACCTTTTGTGCTGGCTAGCATGTTAGTATAATCTTTTGTTTTATACAGAAAAAAAAATCTGCAACAAAAGGGGAGCTGTCTCTAGAAATTGAGACTGATTTTCACCCTTCCTTCCCCAAATCTCCTCATATTTATCCGAAGGCTCATGGAAATTAAATTAATTTGGGTATAGAAACGCATTATCTGAGGCTTCAGGCACACCCCCCACATACACGAAGATCCATTGACCCTCTTCTATAATAGCTGATGTACAATCATACACTACTGCAGATAATTGCATCAAGCCTCGAATGAATCAAATTGGTTACAAGAAGCTTTAAAATAAATGTCTATATTTACCATTTATTTATTTGGTACGGACTACGTGCATCTTCAGGAACAAATCCACCACCGCTTGGCAAGACTGCCTCTGAAACTGAGAAGCTCAATGTATAGTTTATCGATGATTTTAAATTGGTTGATAATCTCAAACTTTGCACTCGATGGTATTTTGGCACCCTTTGGATTGTTGTTTTGCGTCATGAAATGGCAGAAGCGTTGCTTTGCTGTGGCACAATCTTTTGTAATACTTAAAAAGGCACTAGAACTTTTAATTTTCTTTTCAAATGAGCCTTCAACAGATTGGTACAATACGATAACGCCTGGAAAAAGAAAAACAAACAAACAAAACAAATAAACACGTATCCGTGAGCATTCTTCTTGTAAAAAATGGGAAATTCAACATTTTCTAGGCAGGGGCTAGAAATCTCTGCAATAGATTTCTCTGATATGGGCAATTCAAAGCTTCATGGTTGGTGAAAACCCAATTTTTCTAACTTTTAATCTAGTCCATCGACCAAAAAGGCCATTGATCTACAATCTTTCGAGTGAAGCCTGCCTGGCAGTAGTCTGGGGCTCTTAAGAGTTACGGAGGCCTTAGATAATCAATCATTTTGAACAAAAGTTTTGTCAATTGATTGACGTGTGCTTCAATCAACCCTTCAATCTCGACCAAAGGTAATATAACACTGCTTTTGATCAAAATGATTGACCGTCTAGGGCCTCCTTTTGAGATGATGTTGATAAAGTTTTAAGAGAAGGACAGAGTGGTTGTATGAAGAGCAGTGGATGCGTCGGAACAAATTCTCACTCTTATTAGCTATTTAAAAGTGCCCTAGTTATTAGGCCCCTTTTGTCCTCGGTTTTTGTAGATTATGAACAAGTGTTTGTTTCAGCTGATAGAAGAGCTTTAGTGAAGGTCCTATCCTTGCATGATATATCAGATAAATACATTAAGGGGATAAGTGCGATTTACGAGAACAATAACGCTGCGGTTAAGGTGGTAAATGAGGTTACTTGCTCCTATAGTATTAAATAAGTAGTTAAACAGGGTTGCATTCTATCCTCAGTTATAGAGATTATTTTGATGCGCTTTGTCCAAAGGAACACGGCAAAGGATATGGGAGAGCCTGGAACCAAATGGGAACCAAAACGGAATCAGGGTTCGCAAAAAGTCCAAGACCGCCTCCGGGTCATCAGTATCACTTTTCATCCGCCACTGGAGTGTTTCGACGTGTTGATCACCTGTTGAGTAACTCAGGCTAGTCAGGCCTTGCATTGATGTATTTACTTCAGCAAAGTTTCGCATCGAAAAAGTCCATATGAGACGCTGAGTTTGTGTGATCCCCCGTCCACGAGTTAGTCCACCTGTTGTCTTCAAACTGCGCATTAGAGCTTGCTCAATGACTAGATCCGGTGCTCCGGGAACCAAATGGGAAGGTAACACTCTCCTAGACTTAGATTATGCAGACGGTTTGCGTCTCCTAGATGAAAATAATATCAAAATCAGTGGGTTTTTTTTTCAGGTTTTGAGAGTTAAGGGTCCATGAATATATTTGAAAGTTAATGTTAAGAAGACTAAATCGCTTAAACTGGGAATAAATGAAGGCGAAGATGTGATCTTGGGTAACGAATAGATCGATCAAGTGGATGACTTCACTTACATGTGTAGCAGTTTTGTTAGTAAAGATGATGATGGATGAAGTGAAGATGTTAAAAGTAGAATAGCCAAGGTCTAGGGGGTTTTTTTCACAGTTGAAAAATGATTGGAAGAATAGAAAGATATGTGTGCGAACCAAGATTAAAACATTGAAAGCCACGGTAATGACAGTGGTCAAGTATGCTTATGAAACGTGGACGCTTCGGAAGACTGAGGAGGATTTGTTAGATATTTTATAGAGGAATTGTCTACGGATAGTTTTGAGTACACATTTGACTGAGTGTATTTCAAACTGTAAGCTTTACAAAAAAAAATCTAGTTCTATCCCGCTTTTTAGGGCTATAACGAGAGAAAGGCATGTTTTGCGTGTGAAGGATGGCATATTTCCAAAGATACTCGTCTTCGGCCATTCATTTAGAGCCAAACGAAAAGCAGGTTGTCCTCGAATGGGGAAAGGGAAGAAACATTTAAAGGAATTGGAACTTTTTGGCAGGGTGTAAATAGGGAAGCTTTGAATATATTGTTATGGAGGGGGAATGTGCGCAGTTGTGTTGGCCTCAGGCAGCTTGAGGTTGAGGTGACTTGGTGTTAGTAGTAGTAGTAGCAGTAGCAGTAGTAGGGGGGCGTTTTTTTGTCCAGGTGGGGGGGGGTATTTTTTTTTTTTTAGAAATATCAAAAAGCCCAGTTTTCAGGAAAACACCGAAAAAAAGGTATTTTCGTGCATAACGGGTAATTTAAACAGTTTAGGGCAATTGCGTGGGTGTTTGGGGGTGAAGTCGACTCTGGAGGTATACTCCATTCGATCTTTTGACATTTTGAATAGGATGATCATCTCAAAATTCTGACCCAATATCAAGGGGTTACGGTGGGGATGAGTAGCAGAAAAGGCCGCGACAGGAAGGCTGGTTGTGCCAAAATCCTTTTTAGCACTTAAAAAGGGCACTAGATTTTCAAATCAAATGAAATCCTCCCAAGTTTTTACGAAACCCCCTTCGATAAGAAGTGGCCAAGGAAATAATTTTGCCCGTTATCTTGGTCTTTGTTCGGCCCATTCTGTAGGGAACCGATTTTTTCCATTTTTCTCCTAGCCCCAGGGGTGTGCGTGTAACTGAGCCACCGCGTAACTGAACCCCAAGCAACTGAACCCCCATGTAACTGAACCGCCGTGTAACTGAACCCCCGTGTAACTGAACCCCCGTACAACTGAACCCTCGTGTAACTGAACCCCCGTGCAACTCAACCACCGTACTTAAATTGGGTAAAACACAATATGGTTATGAACCATAGTTATTTAACTATGGTATAGTTATTTAACCTTTAAACTGTTTTAAATAAAATGTCCGTCCCAAAATTTAGATCGGATGTATTTGCACCCAGTGCACTCCACATTAGGGTGGGGTGGAAGCCCTCCGATCACTTTTATCCCTGAAAAAGTTTCACTGGAAATTTTGATTTCCAATCGAAAGAGCCCCCCCCCCCCAAAGTTCATACAAAATTTTTTCTACAAAAACCTTATGTGTTAGCAATGAGCAACTAGCTTAACTTGCAGCCCTTGCCCCAGATGCTGCTGGTGGGATTGTTAACCCCAAAGGCATGGTTATTTGATCTTAAGACTATTTTGAACAAAATGTTTGTTTGTATTTTGATCGGATGTATTTGGGGGGGGGGGTCAGTTAAGAGGTAAAGGCTGATTGTCCTGTGATTACCTTTGATTCTTCGAAATTGATTTTGAACTTTCAATTTCCAATCGAATGAGCCTCCTTCAAAGTTTTTACGATCATCCCTTCTATAAAAACCTTAAATTTTAACGATTGGTAACTAGCAATAGTAAACAGAGTGTTGATATAGGTGTGTCAGCAATTTTTTTTGGAACAGCTTAGCGTATCACGATGAAACTTCTGGGGCATCTACCTGCTACTACTGCTATTAATACTGCTACTACTACTACTACTAATTCAACACTATTATTAATTCTACTGCTCCTACTACGACCTCTGCTACTATTAAACTAGCACTATTAAGGCAAAGCATATCAAGTTGAAAATTTGACAGAATGAGGTATTTGAGGTGGAACTTGAACTAAATCAAAAGACCATGCAGATTTTCAAAATGGCATATCTCAAAAAGGGATTTGTGTATTAAGTTGGAACTTTCAGAGAGTGCTTAAAGGGAAAGTCAATTCACCAAAAGGAAATATGTGCACGCTCAGGCCTGGATTTAACACTAGGTCCCTAGTGGTTCAGTTGTACGGTGGTTCAGTTGCACGGGGGTTCAGTTACAGGGGTTCAGTTACAATGGAACCGGAACGGTGTTTATTTAAAAGAGTTTAAAGGTTAAATAACTATACCATAGTTAAATAACTCTGGTTCATAACCCTATTGTGTTTTACCCAATGTAAGTACGGTGGTTGAGTTGCACGAGGGTTCAGTTACACGAGGGTTCAGTTGCACGGGGGTTCAGTTACACGAGGTTTCAGTTGCACGATGATTCAGTTGTACGGTGGTTAAGTTGTACGGGGGTTCAGTTACATGGGGTTTAGTTACATAGGGGTTCAGTTCAATGAGGTTGAGTTGCACGGGGGTTTAGTTAAATGGGGTTCAGTTGCACGGTGGTTCAATTGCACGGGGGTTCAGTTACAGGGGTTCAGTTGCTTGGGGTTCAGTTACAATGGAAACAGCCCCAGGACTTGCACACACACACACACACACACACACACACACACACACACACACACATAGACACACACACTCACACATACACACACACACAGACACAGACACACAAACACACACACACACACACAGAGACACACACAGACACACACAGACACAGACAAACACACACAGACAGACACAAATACACCCACCCCAACAAAGTGACACACAGACAAAAAAACACACAGAGACACACAGAGCCACAGAGACACATACACACACATATATATATATATATATATATATATATATATATATATATATATATATATATATATATATATATATATATATATATATATATATATAAAGTTTTTTATTATTTTATAAATTAGAGTTGTGAGAAAGAGTCAAAGTTTAGCGTAAAGAGCGGGGCGTTGAGGAGGGGAGAGCCCCTTTCATATACGGAATAATTTTTGTTCGTTTTAAGTTTAAATGTCGCTCCTTACTTTCAGTTAAAACAATTTTTTTTTTTTTTTATTATTATTTAATTAGACACTAAGGCCAAGACAGGAAACTAAA
The DNA here is from genome assembly GCF_049724085.1 of Artemia sp. Qi Xiang Cuo. Taxonomy (NCBI): domain Eukaryota; kingdom Metazoa; phylum Arthropoda; class Branchiopoda; order Anostraca; family Artemiidae; genus Artemia; species Artemia sp. Qi Xiang Cuo. The sequence continues at coordinate 45,732,981 of NC_142798.1, read as the reverse complement.
ACGAAACAAGTTGTTCTTTCGTAATAGCGAGCTTGCTTTTTTGTCTATTGAGTATACATAGGATACCCGCTTGCGAAACATTGTGCAACCGGCGAATGCTTTTCAAACATCTGCAACTAATTCAGGACTTGTTATTGCGCAATGAAAATTTTTAATTGCAACAAATTTTCGCTTTATTGTTCGAATATTTATTGTTATATATTAGGAATGAAAGTTAAATGAGACCAAAATTGTTGCACCAATTCACGAAAATGTAGAGGGGGTGGCAGGCATATTTCAAATACTTTTTAAATGAAGATAACACAAAAACGTACATTTCAAAATGTAGGAGGTCAATTTGTCCCCTTCCCATTTTAAACGTCTAGTGCATGGTGAGGAGATGATAAATATTTTTGAAGTTGTAGAAGTATCCCACTAAAAGAGAATATATTATTTAGACTCTGAATCTATCCTTGAAAATTAATGTTAATGTAAATCATGGTTGCAGCAGTAGCTGCAAACTGGTAAAGAGCGAGCCACAACCCATAGTAACCAAAGACCCAAAAGTTTAAAACGCGTTTAGAAAAAAACTGCCTGGTGAAAAAAAATTGCCATCTGACACTGATTGAGTAATGGTAACTATTGTCTCGGTTAGGCTTAAAAGTAAAAGTGGTACTTATGGATTAGCTGGTACCCACGCGAGAAGTCAAATTTGGTTAATGCTAATGAAATAAAACAAAATATGATGAAAATATAATAGTTTAAAAACAAATTTTGGCTATATATTTGCACATTAGGGGGGGGGGGCAAATCATAGTATATATTAAGTACGTAACCTAACCTAGGTACCTTTTCCCCCCTGAACGCCAAAACCCAATAGTTTAAATATTGTGAACGCAATGACAAACCACGGTTTGCGATCCAATTTTCCATTGACATATCCGTTTGACTAGTTTCCTTTAGCACAATTTATCGCGTGGGTACCAGCTAGTGCATAAGTACCGTAAAAGTTTATTACGAAATGAAATTTATGGTAATTTCGAAAAAAAGCCTGAAACCCCACGAAAGTGGTGTCAGATCGAAATGAAAAGTGTACCATTGGAATCAGTATAGTTGAAAACGTTATGCAGGGAAATTACGGTCCCCCGCCTTGAACAACAAGGAAAATCACTTTTTTGCCGGGATAGCACTGATCTGTCTCCCGTTTTTTTTTTTTTTTTTTTTTTTTTTTTCTTTTTTTTCAGCAGCGCTAGTGGGTTACCCGAAAATCATAGAGAGGCTGAATGGCTCATTCAAAAGCTTTTTCTTGTATCTGCTCGCTTTTTATAAATTTTGCCATCTTCAAGTGCCATATGGCACAGAAATGGTACATTTTGTGCCATTTCTAATGGGGTGGGGCTAGCGGCTTATCAGAACATCATAAACAGAGGTTTAATAGCTCACTTCTACGTTTTCTCTATAAATTCCACCATCTGCAAGTGCCAAATGGCACTATTGGTGCCATGTCTCAAGTGGAAGAGCTGCGATTAGTGGGCATCCAGAACTTCTTAGAGAGATGTTTAATGGCTCATTTGAAAGCTGTTGCTCATATCTATGTGCTTTTTATCAGTTCTACCATCGTAAGTGCCATATAGCACTAAAAACGGTACTTTTGGTTTCACTTCTTAAGTGGAAAGGTTGGAAGTATAAAACGGTACCATTTTAATAGTTATGGTCCAAAACCCATAACTGAAGATTTACAAAAACCCCTCCCGTATACTCCCCCTCCCAGCCCCCTTAGTAAGTCTCATTAGTCCGTTGGGAGAATTCACTATGAACTCTTTAACACGGTCAACCGACGTTGAGTCTCGCAAAATGATTTTTTTTTCAAATATCCAATGTTCTTAAGAGGAAGAAATTCATAGAAAAATCATGACCGCTGCAACCTAGTAAAGAGCGAACCACAGCCCATAGTAACCAAAGGTTAAAAGACGCATTTAGATAAAAAACTACCTAGTGAAATAAAATTGTCAACTGACACTGATTCAGGATTGTAACTATTATTTCGGTTCTTCTTAAAAGTAAAAGTTTACTGTGAAAAGATTTTATGCTGATTTTGAAAAAAAAGTCTGAAACCACTCGAAAACGGCATTTGATCAAAATGAAAAGTCTACCGTTGGAATCAGCACGGTTGAAAACCTGCTTAGGGAAAATTACAGCCCCCTCCTTTGCAACAAGGAAAACGACTTTTGCATGGGTAGCACTGATCTGTCTCCCGTTTATTTTCTTTTTTTTCTATTAAGGCTAGGGGGTGACCAGAACATCATACAGAGATGTGTAATAGCTCATTCGAACGGAAATTGAATTTGCTAGAACCCTTTCTAAGTGACCACAAAGATAAGAGGGCAACTAGCCTTCCTCCCTTAAGGCCCCCTCCTCCTAAAGTCATCCAATCAAAATTTTGAAATAGCCATTTTGTTTAGCATAGTTTAAAGGTCAAATATATTTAATTTTGGTGATGATATGACCCTCCGTAGCCCTTGGGGAAAGGGCTGCACGCTGCAACGGTATCGGACGTATTGATATCACGTGTATTGGTATTGGTGAATTGTTATTGGGCGTATTGGTATTGCAGGTATCTAGACAGATTTTTAGTAGCTCATGTAAAAGATATTGCTCATATTTACGTCCTTCCTATAAATTCCACTATCAGCAAGTTCCAGACGGCACTTTTAGTGCCATGTCTCAAGTGGAAAAGCTAGGGCTAGTGGGCTACCAGAACTTTTAGAGTGACGTTGAATGGCTCATTTGAAAGCTATTGCTCATATCTAGGGGATGTTTATCAATTCTAACATCCGTAAGTGTGATATAGCACTAAAAACAACATGCACTTTTGATGTCACTTCTCTAGTAGAAAAGCTTGGAAGCACAAAACGATATCATGATTGTAATAATTATAGTCCAAAACACTTAACTGGATGTTTGTAAGAACACCTCACGTATATTCCTCCACTAAGCCCCCTTAATAAGTTGTGCAATTAAAGTACAGACACTAATGCATCAAATTATATTATTAGAGACGTGGTTCTGTTAATACAGCGTTCGACTTCGAATTACAGTGTCTTGAATTCGACTCCTGCTTTTTTTTTTTTTTTTTTTCATTCATGGTTTTTCCCTTCTATACGATCATTTTCAGATATTTCATGGTTTTAGTAAATGTGATGCACTCATTCTTTAAAGCATACCCCAAGAAGGTATTTGGTCAAGCATTTGCATTCAAAAGGGAATATAGGTGGCGTAATTTTGTCAAAATACTTCGGGGTGGGGGGGGGGGGTCAAATTTGGAGCCAAATAAAAAAGGTAAAGTTGTACTAAAGAAAACTGACCTGTTTCAGTGGATGCTTGAATTATGCAGACTTATCTTGGTTTTTACAACATTTTTGGAGTAACTAAAACTCAGCTGGGAGGGGGGAGGGAGAAAACTGGGGTCTGAAGGAAAACTGGGCTCTGGGAGGGGAATTTGCCCTCGGCTCCATAGCAAATTACCCCCCTGATCCCCAACATCTTGCCACTTAGTGGTTGAAGAGGTGTAGGCATGTGGTTCTGGAACCACTCAAAGTTGTATATTAAAACAAGGATTACTTATTGTTATACTTACTTATTCAAATTATTTACTTGACAATTCCACCGTAATATTCTCTCCGGACGTAAGATTGTTTATCCAAAGAAGAAGAAAGACAAATTAAAACAGTTCTGCAGGGGAATTCGGGTACTTCTTCCCAAAAAGTTTGTAATGAAAACAAACTTAGTTTATCATACCGTATATCGTACCTACACAAGAAATGATATTTTTTTTTTGAAATTTTCATTCCTTTCTCAGTAATGAATGGCTTTTTATTTAGGGACAGGTCAAATCAATCTCTAAGCCTAAAGGCACATCTCTGTTGAGCTAGCAAAATTTTCCGCAAGTATGTCGATACATAAACTTGTCCGCTTAGTTAACCTTTTATTTCGAAGCTACACGCCTGGAGCTGCTTTCTTAAGTGTTACTAAATTTAGTTTTTTAAGCAAAAAACTAAAGATCGATTTCTTCTTTTTTAATTTTTTATACAAAAAATAACGATACTAAGTTTTGAATTTTTTTTTTCATTCTAAACTTATGTTTTCCTTCAATTCTTGTCTGGCTTCTTAGTTCTGCTCCTTTATAAGGGTTGGAATGTCTTTCCCCCTAGATTGGAGGTGATTAGAAATTATATATATATAAAAAAAGTTTTCAACTGAAACTAAGGATCAACATTAAAACTTAAAACGAACAGAAATTATTCCGTATAAATAAAAGAGCTCATAGCAGTGTTGTTTCTAAATTAAACTTTTAATTAAAAAGAGCATAGACTAATTAAAAAAAACAAAGTTTTTCCTGAGGGAAGTAAACAGCGAAGTTAAAACTAAAAATGAACAAAAATTATTAGTTCACAACCCATCTAACATATATCAATAAAAATTATGCAAATAAATCAACCGGTGATATTTCCCTATGTTTGTAACATTACAGAAAACTATCGCTTCACTGGAAACAAACAAGTCAAATATAAAAACAAGAATATTGATTTAGGAATCAAAAGTAGAAACAGAAGGTCGCAACAACAAGCTAAGAAGGTTTGTCATAATTCTATAGAGGTAGTGGTATCAGTCGTTTTAACTATACAGCTGCAGTTATTTTAAGAACTTAGGCAGGAAAATAATAAGTTTAAAGTCATTACACAGCACATAAAATAATGGACTGATTTATCAGGTAACACCTTGGTCTAACCTAGTGTTACTCCAAATGAAAAACATATAAACCGTAATAGGAACTCTGGAAATCCAGTTATTTCTCTCTATAAAACAGAGAATTTTAAGTTGTGATACAAATTCTAATTCGAGTTTGTTGTGACACTTCGAACTTGTCTTCAAAATGATCATGAAACGTCATTTTCAGATCCAAAACGCCAGTCAGTCATTGGACTGAGCTCATTGTGCAGAAGTGATGCCAAATTAAACGGGAAAAATAAATGAAGCAACAATCTAAAATGCTTTACTTTTATAGTGTTAAAAGTGCCCTCAAAAGGTTTACTTTTACTGTACAAAAACTCCTATATTGTTTTGTGTTTTCAGTAAAGCGCTAGTTTTCTGTAATGTTACAAACATAGGGAAATCTCAGCAGTTGATTTATTTGCATTAGTTTTATTAATATATGTTAGATAGGCTGTGAACTAATAATTTTTGTTAGTTTTAAGTTTCAACTTCGCTCTTTACTTCCCTCGGGTTTTTTTTTTTTTTATATTAATTAATGTGAATAGGAATAAGTGAAGATGAAAAGACAACGTTGGGTAACGAAAATATTGATCAAGTGGAAAGCTTCACTTACCTTGGTAGTATTATTAGTAATGACGGTGGGAGCAGTGAAGATGTTAAAAAGTAGGATAGCCAAGGCTCAGGGTGTTATTTCACAGTTGAAAAAAGTTTGGAAGAAAAGGAAGATAAATCTGCAAACCAAGATTAGAATATCGTTATAGTGAATATCGAATAGTGATGACAGTGGTCAAATATGGTTCTGGAGTATAGGTGCTCCGAAAAACGGATGAAGATTTGCTTGATGTTTTCCGGAGAAAATGCCTACGGATTGTCCTGGGTACCCGGCTGACTGACCGTATTTCAAACAGTAGGCTGTATGAAAAGTTTGGTTCAATCCCGCTCTCTTGTGCTATAATGAGAGAAAGGTCGAGATGGCTTGGGCACGTTCTGCGAATGAAGGATGACAGATTGCCGAAGTTGGTCCTTTTCGGCAAAACCGTCTAGGGTTAAACGGAAAGCAGGTCGTCCGCGGTAGGGGTGGGAGGAAGTCGTAAAGAAAAATTTAAGGGAAATGAGAATATCCTAGGAGGATGTAAAGATGGAGACTTTGAATAGATTAGGAGGGAGGAGGAGAGTGCTTAGCTGTGTTTGCCTCGGGAGGCTTGGTGCTGCGGTGAGTTGTTGTTAGTAGTAGTAGTAGTAGTAGTAGGCTAGAAATATAGTATATCTTTGATACCGCTGTTTCTGATTGTTGCATGGTGATGGATGGTAAGAAGGTGATGGGATGGTAAGATGGTGGTTGGTTAAAACCCGTTTTTTTCTGTTTTTTTTTTGTTTTTTTTTTTCATCTTTTTGTCAGCTCTTATACGGCCGTTGTTGTTGTTTTTTTTTTTTTTTTTGTGCTGCAGTCTGAGCTCTTTTTTTTTTATTTTTTTTTTCAAGTTTAAGTTATACTCTACATTTTAGTTTTTTGATTCGAGCCTTTTTTTAGTTATCAACTGTTACTTTACTGATTGTTGAATTGCTTTAGGCTTATGATTTTAGTTTTGATTTTAAGATTTTTTGACTTGAAACGCGATATTCGGCTTTTTTTTAGCTTGTGCTAGCCGTTTAACTCAACCCCCCTGCAACTCAATACTCGTGCAACTGAGTACCCGTTCAACTCAACCCCAAATAACTGAACTCTCAGGCAACTCAACCCCCGTGCAACTTAATCCTCGTGCAACTCAACCTCCATACAATTCACCCCCATTCGACGGAACCCTATGCAACTCAATTTTCATTCAGGGCTCTATTTTGGAAAGTGTTTTTTTTTTATATAGATAATATTCAGTAGAATAGAATGAAAATGAATTGCTTTTACACAAAGCCATGGACTGATACTAGTAAAAGGCGCAAAATATTAAAAAATAGTAAAGGGGAAAAATAGCCATGTTCTAACAAGGGAAGTTGGAGTGGTTAACGACGTCCTTCCCATCCCACGTCTGGAAATCGTTGAAACTTGTTTCTCTTGGTGTTTTTCCTCTCGTTAATGCGCCCATAAAGTTTGAGCTATGACTTAGACCATTGACTTTACTTTAAAGGTGGTTCTACCTCACCCTTTCTGATGGAGGGACATTGAAAATTACTGCATATGCCTTGCTTGGAAATCTATAACAAGCCTCAAAACTTGAAAGCACACGACAATATTGAAAGTTGATTAAGAGTTAAAATGAGCGTAATGAAAATTGTCGGTAAATCTAAGCAAAAGCAAAGGAAAAGATGGATCTAACGTGAATGCTCATAGTTTGCAATAAAACCAAAAAACACTTTATCGGGCCATAGTTCTGGCAATAGACCTATTCCTGAAAGTTTCTTTCAGTCTGTAAAAGTTCTGGGGTTAGCCAGATGGGTAATATAAGTTAGAAACTGCAAACGAAACGAGAAGCAAATTTGAGCTTCTAGTCAGTGCTAGTCCAAACTTATTCTTAGATGTTTCATTGAGTTGAGAAAAATAGGGTAGGGGGGGGTGATTTAAATGGGGCTCAGGTGCACCAGGGTTCAGTTAAACGGGGGTTCAGTTGCATGTGGTTGAGTTAAATGGTAATTGAGTTAATTTGCACAGGGTTCAGTTACACGCACACCGTTGATATTAACCATCCAGGCATCATGCCATTTCTTTATCTCCAGGAGATCCGATTTTTGGATAGGGAAGCATATTTATGAAGTAAAATGGTGCAGAGGGTTGATGAGATTGTCTCCTTTGTCGTTAAAACACACTGGGAAAAGTGATGTTGGGAGGGGGGTCCGAAAGCAAACCAATTGAGGCCTACAAGGATAGTACGATTTCTTAGAAAAACTCCCTAAGAGCCTAAAGTAGACGACTAAAAATTCTATATGCTTAGAGCTTTTTGCATCAGGTCCGTATATCAGATTCTATCGAAAGCTTTTGTATTGTCAGAAGACAGCACCCTAATTTCGTACCCATGTGAGCAGAAGTTCACTCTCTTCCTGATGCTTCGTATTCACGCAGTCAAGCATCGAGAGGTAACGGCGGAGCTCATACAGCTTATCGCTAATGAGGTTATTTGATTCCAATTATGTGTAAAGGGTATTGTTGGAGATTCTTTCATATACCTTACCTACGCAAGAGAGGAGTTATATGAGGCTATATGAACCAGTATTGGTAGGGTTACTTTTTAGGCTAGGGAAAATGATGACTTGGTGGACTACCACGCCATTGGGAAGGATCCGGAGTCAAGGCAGAGCCTGGGGAGTGATCAGAGGGGCCGACTAGTTCAGCACTGACGTTCTTTGAGGACAAAATTTGGTATGGTATCAGCCAGACGATTTGGCTAAATCAAGGCCCTTTAGAGTCCGCTGGACTTTTGGAGCAGAGTATTTTACGGGGTCGAAGTCGGTTTCTTTTCGATGAGGAAAGTCAGAGTTCTTTGCCGTGTAAAAGACTGGAAAACTCGGCGAAAGTCTTAGCAAGAACTTTAGTCTTTGCCTGAGAATGTTAAACCGTAAACTTGTTATTCTGAAAGGAGATGTTATTTTTTTGTTTACGAAACCAGTTAGGCTTGGTCCTAGTATTAGGATCCAGGGTCATTATTTGGCGTAAAAGTTGTAACCTTAGTGGTAAAAACCACCCGGTATTACGTCGCTGGTAATTATCAATGACGTAACACCAGTCGCCTCATTTTAAGTAACAGCAAAATCAAGATCATTATCCCCTTAGATTGGGAGTCATGTGCTTCCACTTAAGACACTAACAAGTATGTAATTAATTCTGAAAAATGTTTAATTTCTGTAGAACTAAAGTTGTTTTGGAAACCCTGGAAGATGCAACACTACTGTCATCTGTCGAAGATGTCCGCTCCTATCGTAGAATTGGATATCCGGCTTATATGGCACCGGAAGCAATATTTTGTGCACGTGGAGGGTCTTTTGCTGGACGCCCTGGTGACGTCTGGGCCCTTGGCGTAATGATTTACACAGTTCTCGTCGGAAAGTAAGATTTATCAAATTTTTTCTCATCTAGGCTAGCTTCAAACAGGCTTTCAATAGGTCTATATAGCTTGTAAAATTGTCAATTCTATCCAAATATGCAGTTTAATGAATTGGTAGAATTTGGTCATAAACAAAAATTCAGTGCTGCATGTTTTATTTAAAATGCAAGGCCAAACTGATATCTTCTATTGGGGATTTAAGACGAATTTATTATTCGACCTTACAATTTAATTTATTATTTATTTTTGATAAGGTAGCACTTACTATATAGTTCGGGAAGTTCAAATTTTTGAAAATAACGAAAGTAGAATGATTCACTTTACCTACTGAATTTTTTTTCTTTAATTCTTCTAAAATATACGTTGAAGCTCACATTCTTTTATAGAAACGTAACTTATAAAATGATGCCCGTACGCAGATATTTATGTAGAGTTTGTCAAAACCCTAGAAAATTGGTGAGTTAAATTCTAGTGTATATTCATTTTTGTTTCTAGTATGTGTTGTTTATTGCATTTATAATGTATTAGCCCTAAACAAGCTAAGCTTCTGGGTTCAGTTCAATCAACCGGTATTAGTGCTTGTAAGTATATTTTCTAATATACGAATAAAATGACCGATGAGTGATTGCCTGAAAATAAGGGGAAATTGGAACAATATGGAAATTCCGTCAGGGTCCTGGCTCTAAAGAACCCCCTTCCTGTGTGCCTGTATATAACCATATGAAAACAAGAGAAATAATGAAATAAATTCAGTCTGCTTAGAATCTTCACTTAAGACTATATATGCTAGAGTGGATCAAGAAAAGCTTCGTGTCATACTTTTTCGTGATATTCTTAGAGTGGCCTATACCCTGTTTTCCATTTTGTCATTTCATTGTGACTGCGGTTTTAAAACCTTTGTGCAATGATGAAACAGATCTTTTCACAGTATCCACAATCCAACTGTTTATGGATAATCATATCATGATCCCAATCAAGTTTGATTATTGAATGGGCACACCTCTGAGGCAATTCTTCCCTCCGCTAAACCCTACGCTTCCTTCACGATCTTCTATCTTCTGCTTACATATCCCTATGGCTGTTTTTTCAAACAATTCCAAGTTCCAAATGATCTGGATTTTGAATGATCTGGAATTCTATCTGGAAGCGAGGCATCGTTGAAAGAATTAAAACAAATGGCATACAAGAGTAATAAAAATTATGTTTATTTGCTCTGAAAATTTAGCCCAAGGCAACATACAGAAACTAGCTAGTTGTGTACGGTTGCCATTATTTTTTGTGCTTATTTCTCATCAACAGTTAATTCATTATGCCAAATTAAGACAATTTGAAAAAGAAAAATCGGTGAAATTATGTACATGGCCTAGGATCATATCTGACCCCATTAAAAAAGGGGTTCTGGGGGAGAGAAAAAAAATCTGGAAAATACAGAAAGTAATTAGTGTGTCATTTGTAGAATCTACGTTTTAGATATTTAATGCTTTTTGTAATTTTAATTTGATTCGTTTACAAAAAGGTAAAGTGCTGACAAGTATGTGTTTTTCCCTTTACCGTGGGGATTTTCAGTCACTCACTCCAAATGTCCCGGTCTATACTTAGCTTGCTATGGCAACTCTATTTATGATGGACGTAAGTTGGACCATACAATCGTTCAATACGGCTTTTTGTGTAAACAGGAAAAGTCTCCGCTTGTCTCTCGTTCCAATTCAGTTAGGCAATAAATAAGAGAATTTACGCAATTAGTAAGATCTTAATATCTATATAACAGCCAAAATTACAATCCTAGAAAATTCCGGTTTTTAAGCCTTATGGCTCTTTGCTATAGGCAACGCTGTAGCGTTACCTCTGATGACAATGGTTAACCAAGTTCGCCGCCCTATGCAAGTTTAATGACAGAACGTAATATAAGTTTACTCTATTCTACTACGTAATATTAATTTACAAAGGAAAAAAACAAAACAGCTAATGCTACTTAAGAAGAGTTTCTTGTGGTGGATCTTACCTATTTTACATAAGCTTCGGGTATCTGAAAGTTGTTAAATGACGTTTGATCATGAACTGCTTTAAGCTACGTCGTAATTTTAATTTTTCTGGCACAGATGGTCGAATAACAATGGGCAGTGTTATTATTTTAGTTTAGTGAACAATCGACAGAAAATCAGCTAACCTTTCACCTATTAAGCTATATTTGCATAATCTACTACACTAGGAAGGACAGCTGAGAATTAAAAATGGATTGGCTCTTAGAAACTCCAATTTTAAACATTTCAGATACTACCTAATCAACATCAGATGCGACAAGTTCCAAATATATTTTCGAGTGACTTAACAGAGCCTTCCTCGTTTCCGAAAAAGATTGTCTTTTGCATTAGGAAAACTGGTATAATACAAATTAGCATTACTATGCAATTGAAAATCCTAAACTTCCTTAGAAATGTCAAATGAATTTAATAAAAAAAAAACATCTTTTTTATACAAGAAAATGTTGGTTGTTTGAAAAAAAAAAAAAAAAAAACTAAAAAAATCTGCCTGCAAAAACAGTAAGAAGCTTCTTCGACGTGACCATAAAAACAAAATATATAAAAACCCTTAAAACTTTTACGCAAGATTTTCGAGGACTAGATTTTTTTTTAGAGAAAAATCAACCAAATATGTTGCTTTTCCCGCAGCACTACTGGAAATGGAACAGTAAAACTGAACGGCTGCAGATATGCGGAAAAGTCCAAATGGAGACTGTCTTTTACAATTCTCAAACTGGAAGGGAATGAGTGTGGTCTTTAAACCCTGGTTCTCCTATTAAGGTTCATATTTTGAAGATCTCACCCTTATTTGTCTTACTATTGGCCTATTTTATAGATGGTTGGGATGGACCTGGGCTCTTTCACCAAAATGCAAGCCACCCTCCAAAAGCTACGATTGATGAAAAAGTAAACAACGTTACTTAATAGTTGAAGTAAAGGGTTTTAGAATAAATATAGAAATTTTGCAACATGTTCCCATGACAAGCATCTTTTGCAGCTCTAACTGAAACCTTCATTGTCGTTGAGTCGCTGCATGTATAATTCTTTGAGAAAGCCTTACTGGTTGGGGGGTAAGGATAGGGTGGAGTAATAATCTTGGTGGAGAAGGGCTGGAGAGCATGAAGGGATGGGGAGGCTTCCCCTAAAACAAGGTTTGTTTGGAGAATCCCCCTATTAAAAAACCTGATATTGATTAACCTAAAATTTATTTTTTTTATTTTAGCCCCCCGTGACATTAGTTTTGGGCGAATAAGGAGGAGGAGGGCAAACAGCCCTTCAATCACGCAGGACTAGATCTGCTTCTAATGTTCAGTTAAAAATGTCACAATCTAAAATACTTTTAGCCAAAATAACCGTAAGATCCTGAATTCTATAATATATAGCAAGCTGACCTTTTATTGATGTAATGATGCCATAATTTTTCCAGATCCCGATTCTACCCCTTTGTCTCGATTCGAAGAATAGATTATCCTTTTTATGACATCGATAAAAATTATGTCTTTAAGAAGCCAAATCACCTAATCAAGTTCGAGTTAAAAATGTTTCTGGTTCAACTGTTGGCTATCATTAATATTTGCCGTTCCCAATTTTGAGGCTTAAAAACTAAAAATGAAAAAGGAAAAAAAAAAAATACCCAAAACCAAATCAGGTATCGGAAAGTTGCGATTCGTTTTTGTAAGTGGTATACCTAGAAAGACCACAACCAAATGACTCGGACCCCTCTAAAGCATGTACAGACGCAGGGAGTGTGGTCTGTATCCACCCCTCCCTAAAATCTACATTTTCAGATATCTTAGCTCTTCTTATTCAATTTTCAAATCAAATTATTTTCGTTATCGCCCCCTCCCGAAACAGTTTCTGCAAACGGGCCTATTCTAAAGGGCTGAATGTTTGGTACTTTTTTTTATTTTCAGTAAACTTACTTGCTTCTTGGGCCGAAATGGACCGTGCCCCCTGGCTATGCCAAAGGTTTACTTTTTCTTGCATTCAATAGTCGTAATTGATTTGGATCATGTATATCAAAAGTAGGGTTGTAGCTTCCCCATCAAAGATAAACTGTTTTCTAAATAGTTCATAAAGTTGTTTTCTAGTCTTCGAGCTAGAAATTTAAAATCGTCTTTTCTACCAGTTGCGGCCGATCCTCAGCTATCAACCATTGAATGGATAAGATTGTGCAGATGCGACCGATGATAAATATCCGACGGTTGTACAAATCTTGAGAGTTCAGGAAGGCCAGTCCCCTCTCCTCTTCTTGTGTACCCTGTGGTGTGCATTAATGTTTTTTTTTTTTTTTTGACAATCTTGCAGACTTCTTTTTTGCTTTAGAGCTACATGATCCAGTCAAAGAGACCCATGATCTGATTTATTCAATTAGGTGAATTGAGATTTGTATTCTAATAAGTACCCTCTCGACCAAAGAACTATGAAAATGAGACTCTTTATTACAAGCACGGGGCTGTAAATCGTCCCCTTTCCTCCGTTAGTTTTCACACTTGCAGGCCTCTTTATATAAAAAAAAGTGTTCAAATCCAGTGCTTCATTTAGTAGATCATTAGTATAAAAGCAAATAATAGAAAAGAATAATAATTCTCACGGGTTTTGTTTGTTTTAGTGGGCTTTTTAGGCGGAAGAACTTATTTCTGGCTATATTATTTATAATAGGCTGCCTCCCCATTGTAGTGTAATATTTGCTGGCATAAATATATAGTGAGCTGGAGGTAATAGGCTTGACGTTGCTTGTGCAGGACGTTCACTCTTGTTGATAGGAGAGCATCGGCACGAGCAGAAAACCATGTAGTGACTAAGATGGGCATAGACTTGCTCAAAGCCTCCATTTGCCTAGAGGTTCCTGGGACTTCCTCTCTGGCTCCAAGCCGACTTAACCAATTTGTGTAGATTTGAGAAGAAGTTAGTCCCTCACCTCAATGGTGGGAACCATTGCTTTTCTTGAGGTATAACAGTTTCAATGATTTAAGTAATGTGAGAATTGCGACATTAAACGTTAAGACGCTGAAGGACAAGTATAACACCGGTATTTGACTGACGAATTCAGACGTTTTAAATAGACTTGTTAGGAGTTACAGAAACTAATCCCCCGGATTAGGAAATATGAAATTAGGTTATTGTATTTATTGAGGTGGGAAGGATGATGGTGTGTCTTGTAGTAGCGCAATGGGTTTGTTTCAGCTTCGTAATACGGGCCCCAGAGTTCGAACTCAGCTGTAGGAACACGCTACAGGACTCGGAATTTGATTCCGGTAATGAAATTATCTCAAAGCGTCTCCATATTAACCCAACAAGAAGGAGGATGATGGTGTATAAAGGCAAGGGGTAGGGCTCATGATGAATACAGGAAGCTTCTAAGTCTTGCTGAGGTTGGGAAGGTATTAATAATACAATTATAGTTGCTCACTTTATGACCAAAAAGTGCAAGGTATCAGCCATAGGGGCAAATGCGTTTGTATGATCGACTAACAGAGACAGTCGTGACACAGATGAATCTTACATACAGTTATAGAAAACAGATTGACAACGTCTGAGGTTGAAGTATGGTATTTTTATCAGGGGATTTTAATACCCAGGTTAGTACAAAAAGGGACAAATGGTTTCCTAGCTTAGGTGACTTGGTGTGGGGGTTAGTGGTGTGACTGCAAGGTCAGCCGCCATGAGTGTGGAGACAATGGGCCTTTGAGGCCTGAGCCTCGATCCAATTGGGTCAAGCTCACCATAAATTACAAAAGTCATAGCTTTGGTAAATTCTTTGTAAGGAAGGAAAATAGCCATGGTAATAGACTGCTATAAGTTCGTGTGTACAGTAATCTAGTTGTAACCAATGCGGTATTTAGTCATAAAATAGCCCATAAGTTAACATGGTACTCAAGTGATGGTAGGTCGGACAACCTATTCGATTGTGTTATTGATAATCGAAGACTGACAGGATCAATACAGGACGCTAGTGTATGTAGCACAACTATTGATGTTAAAAGTAAAGATCTTAGTGGTTTCTTGAGCTAAGTTAAAACTGAAATTTAGGAATTTCCCTACCATCTGAGTAGTTATGGTGTTGATAGACTCTGGGATGAGAATTTAAGAGGAACTTTCCAAGAACGGTTGAGCATGAAATTTTAGGATTTAGAATTTGGTTTTGGGTGGATGGAAGAATTTTAAGAAATAGTTTGCGAAGAAGCAGAATTATGTCTCGGGGAGGAAAGTCAGAAACCGAGCTATGGCTATTGACATGACTTTGGTAATTATAGAGGCGTTAGCTTGTTTTCTGTAGGGAAAAAAATGTTAGAATGATGGTACTTATCAGACTAAGAGACGGCGTAGATAATGTTCTAAGAGAAGAACAGGGTGGTATTAGGAAGGGAGAGGATATATCGAGAAAACCCTCATTCTTAGTTAATAATTAAAAAGTGTCTGAATTATCAGACCCCTTCAGTCCTCATTCTTACAGATTATGAACAGGCATTTGGTTCAGCTTATGGGAAACCTTTGGTGAAGGGTCTATCTTTGCATGGTTTAGGCCTACCAGATAAATACATAAAGGTTATTAGTTCTATATACGAGAATAGCATTGCTGCGGTTTAGGTAGCCAGTGAGATTAGTAGTTGGTATGATGTGGAATCAAGAGTAAGCAGGATTGTGTCCTCTGTCCGTTTATTTGGTTTTTGTTGATAGACTTTGTCCTAAGGAATTCGGCAAAGGCTATGGGAGAGCATGGTATCCAATGGTAAGGCCGTTCCCAGGATTTTTTTCAGAGGGGGTTTTACTAAAAAAAAAATTGGGGGGGGGGGTTACACAAAAAACTGAAAAACGTATGCAAAATTTGTTTATGTCCATATTTGTTACGTTTTACGTGTCAGACAAACATCTCGGGGGGGGGGGTCAAACCCCCTAACCCCCCTGGATACGGCCTTGTCCAATGGGAAGTTTAAACTCTCCTTGACTTGGTTTTTGCAGATGATTTGAGTGTCGTAGTTAAAAATATTACCGAGATCAATGAGTTTTTGGAGGTTTTTAGAGTTCAGGCTGCAAGTCAATTTGTAAGTCAATAAGACTAAATCGTCAATTTGAAAGTTAAGAAGACCAAATCGCTTAGACTATGACTAAACGAGGTTGAAGAGATGATGTTAGGTAACAAGGAAATCGATCAAGGGGATATCTTCACTTACTTGGGTAGCATTAGAAAAGATGGTGGATGCAGTTAAGATGATAAAAGGAGAATAGCCAAGCTGAAAGGTATTTTTGCGCAGTTGAAAATGGCTTTGAAGAATAAGAAGATAAGTCAGCGAAATAAAGTTAAAATATTGGAATCCAGGGTAATGACAGTGATCAAGTATGGCTCTGAAGCGTGGGCGCTGCGTAAGGCTGAGGCGTGAGAAGATTTGTTCGATGTTTTCAGAGGAATTATCGAATTATAGTTTTAGGTACTCGTTTGACTGACAGTAAATGTAGTTCGGTTCCACTTTCTTGGGCCATAATAAAAGAAAGATTAAGATGGCTAAGCCACGTTATGAAGGATTATAAACCTTATAAAGGCCAGAGCATCATTTTCACTCTGCGCAAAACGACTTGTATTTCGGGCAGCTTGTTCTTTATTCATTAACAACAACAAAGCAACTGCAAAAAAATCTCACAAGTCTATCCGAGGTTTGCAAATAAGAGTGGTGCTACTCCCATCCTCTCAAACCCTCTAAATGGTGTCAGTATCGTTTGCGTATCATCTGTGTCTTATTGAAAACGAAATGTACTACAAAGCGGGTCAAAACATCAACGAAAAAAAAATCACCATAATAATCAAGATGACTGGACAAAACTGATGAAAGTATACTGATTGCTTAATATATAATGATATTAATTCGTGGAAATATCAGTTTAAACGTAATCATAGAAGAAAAAAAATCTCCAAAAATATATTTGGTTTTCAGTGTAGCGTAAATGACGAAGTGACCTTTAGAAGTTTTTTAACTTAAAAAGCTGTTTTTTTTTAAATGTTTCTGAGCTCCCTACCCCTCCCCCCTACGACCAAACGTTCGGTCCTTTTGACCCAGAGGATGATTGCTGAAATTTCTCTACCCAATCGCACGGCCAACTTCAGACAAGCCTACCATTTCCATTGTAAAACCTATGCTTAAACAATTGGTAATTTGTATTATTTACACCCCTCGCCCCGGGGGCTGTGACGGTTATGTCATGCTCAGAGGCTGATTTATTGAATCTTTTGACTATTTTAAACAAAATAGCTATCTCAAAATTAAATGAAACTTTAAGAGGTTAAGGGTATTAAAATGAAACTTTCAGGGAATGCTCGAGGGGGATAGAGCATGTTGATCCATGGTTTGGGATTCATTTTAAGTTTCCAAGGAGTCTTTGACTGGAGCTACGTTAGCCTCAAATTTGACTTTGGGGGAGAGGGCAGAGGTAAATGAAAAGACACTGTGTGTGTCCAGGTCATCAAAATTGCATAAATGCAACATCATGAGAACGGTTAGGGATTTGTAGTTAAAACTTAAAGGTATTGTCGAAGAAAAGAAGGGGGAGTATGGGACAAGGGGCTCTTAAAATTTTTGCGTTGACGGGCTCTTAAATTTTTTTGGCAAAAATTGTAATATTTACAGTATTGATGGTGTGGCTTATTTGCTGTTGCAGTTCTTATTTAAATTTTCTGTTGCAGTTCTTACGAAAGGCAATTGGTAAAAAAAAAAGCACGTGCAATTGACTGGCCATATTTATTGCACTCTAAAATACTTTCAGTAAAGCACTAGTCAAAGTTTATTGTAAAGTGCGGGAACTGAGGGGAAGCAGTTCCCCTCATGTCAAGCGATAATTCTATGTCGTATACTTTTGATTTCTCTCTTCGCTTTTATCTGAAAAGTATTTGTAATATCAATTTTATTTAATGAGCAATCTTTCGTAATTACTTCCTTATTTGTTTTGTCTATTAATGCACTATGACGAAATATATTGAGTTTTTTTTTCTTATCAACTTTTTCGAAATATGTTTATCGAAAAAGTTTACAATCTCATAACGCAAAGGCTTTGTCTCGCTTGAAATTCTCTTTCGAAATTTTGACGTCAAACGATTGCGAAATGTGTTAGAGCCAATGGTTTCTTTTTCTAATGGATGCTCTAGAACAAATTCAAAGACTAGACGGTGAAAATTAATAAATAGATGACACAGGTTGATGTGGAAACATTAAGAACCAGCAGATTGTTATGTAAGAAGATAGAAGGCAACCTGGGATCGTCAAATTAATGGAGATTACTGTTCACCAATAGTCGAGAACCGTAGTAAGGCAAAGGAATTTATTTCTTGGCATTAGAATATCTGTTGGCTTCAGTTCTTATAAATAGTTTAAGCTTCTAATTGATACTCTAAAAAAAACTCAGACTGTAACAAAAAAAAACTAAATGCATACAATAAAATTATCTTTTGAAAAAAAAAACTAAATGAATAAAATAAGAATATCTGTCGAATCCTTGAGAAGTCATCGAATTTAAGAACGTCAATATCCAGGAGAACTGCATGCTCAGTTTTCATTTTGTTTCATCAGTTCTCCTAGCATCAGGACAGTTGAATTGAAAATTAAGTATTTTGCAGTAGGCATCAAGACATGGTTAATTGTAGGAAAAAAGGCAAGACAGATAGTCCGAGTAATTGAGAGGCAAAATGTTTAAATGGCACGGGTATAATGGCGGGTTAAGTATGACTCTCTTATTGGACAAGTACTTGTGTGTTAGTTTTTGGAAAGGCAAGCCTGCCTAGAGTCTCAAGCAGGTTGACCAAGAATTTAAAATCGACATAGGACCAATATATTGCATGGAATGAGAGGCAAACAAAAAGTACGGTTATAGACCATTTTAAACATTTGCCGAAACTAAAGGCACATGTAGCTCCAAGGCAGATTACACTGATAAGTTGAGTGGGATGAATGTATATTTACAATTCATTGCGGTTTCCCCTATTTCTGTTCAGCTGCTCTCAATATTTTTACTTGCAAGTGTTATAAAAAAAATACCAACTGAATTATTTAGTAACTGCATTATATAGCTTTAAAAAAGAAGTAAAAGCTACCATGAAAGATGTTAAATTTCGTATGTCTTTCTTCTGTGATTAAATAGAAAAAAAAACAATTTTTTCAACTGGAATAAGGAGCAACATTAAAACTTCAACGAACCGAAGTTATTTCGTATATGATGGGGGCTGCCTCTTCCTTAATCCCTCGCTCTTTACGTTAAAGTCTTAAACTTCTTTAGAAATACTTCTCACTCAAATTCAACGGCCCTTGTGTTTGAGCAGTTTCTTAGAGTTGTGACAGAAAGTCAAACTTTAGAATAAAGAGCAAGGGTTGATGACAGGGCATTCCCGCTTGTATATCGAATTCTTTCTCGTCGTTTTCAGTTTTAATCTTGTTCATTATTTTCGGCTGAAAAAAGTTATTTTTTCTACTTAATTAATAAAAGATCTAAAGCCAAACTGGCCAGCCATGACAAAAACAAAGAAATGAATATTAAGATGATATACAGGTCAATAGCCAGTAAATAAAAACGAAGAAAACAATATAATCAAACGAATATTTCGCCCGTATATAACAAGGCGTATTCAGCGTAAACAAAAAAAAAAAAAAAAAAGAAGAAATTAGAAACTAAAACTAAAAAATAAAAATATAAATAAAATAGAGTAACATAAAATATATAATATACAATTACTTACATTTACAATTTGCAGCTACCTTCATAAACCACGAAAGTAACGGGATGAAAATTTTTTTAAATAATGAACTAGAAATATATTATTGCGACATAATTTTATGCAAAGCTTTTGATGCTGCTATTCTTTTAGGTTTTTTAATTTAACTAGTCCCTTGGACATTTTGCAATACTTTTTTTTAATATAGGTTAATTTTTTTAAATATTATCATAAATAGGGTCAATTTTATATTACCAGTATCTCTGTTACTGTTAATTGATAAACGTGCAAAAATGTGTTTTTGTTTTATTTCTAGTGCTTCAAAAGCCCATTGAGTGAAACCTCTATAATTGGAAATGGCTGTTGCTTTCTCGAACTCCGCAACATGGTCCGGATTATAAAAGATATGTTCTACCAAAGCTGAAGTGAAACTTTCTAGAAGTTTTACAAATTTTAGAGCATTATCTTTTGAATTCCGGTGCTCAACAGAACGATCCAAAAATTGTTTTGCATTCGATCGACGTAAAAATTTCCGCAAGTGCCAAACTTTTACGTGTTACATCCTTTCCAGAATATAGAAAACTACTCAATAGTCTGATTGATTTACAACAAGTCGACATATTATGTTTCAATAGAGTCCGTTTAATTTTCTCCCCAAGAATTGGTATACTCCTCGCTTCCTCATTAATTTTAAGTCAATCAAACCATTGAGTAGCTTTCTAAATTCTGGAAAGGATGTAACACGTAACTTTTTGGCAAGTGGAGTGTACATCATTCCTTTCTCTTGCGGAAAGTTTTACGTCGGTCGAACACACCAATAATTTGTGGAGTGTTTGTTTGAGCATCGGAATTCAATAGATAATGCTCTAAAATTTACAAAACCGCCAGAAGTGTCACTTCGGCTTTGGTAGAACATATCTTTTGTAATCCGGACCATTTTGTGCAGTTCGAGGAAGCAACAGCCATTTCCAGTGATAGAGTTTTCACTCTGTGGGCTCTTGAAGCATTAGAAGTGAAAAAACATATTTCTGCAGGTTTATCAATTATTAGAGATACTGGTAATAAAAATATTGATCCTATTTACGATATTATTTTAAAAAATGAACCCATATTCAAAAATAAAGTATTCCAAAATGTCCAAGGGATTAGTTCTATTAACAAACCTAAAAGAATAGCAGCATCAGAAGCTTTGCATAAAATTATGTCGCAATAATATATTTCATTTGTTGTTTTAAAAATTTTCAATCCAATTACTTTTGTGGTTTGATGAAGGTAGCTGCAAATTGTAAATGTCAGTAATTGTGTATTATATATTTTATTTTAGTCTATTTTAGTTTTATATATATTTTTTGGTTTTAGTTTCTAGTTTTGTTTTTTTTGTTTTTTTTTTTACGCTGATGACGCCTTGTTATATGCGGGCGAAATATTCGTTGACTTTTTGTTGTTTCTCTTCGCTTTCATTTACTGGCCATAGACCCATTTGTCCTATTTATACTCATTTCTTTGTTTTTTTCTGCTTAATTTCTGAACCTTTTTCAAATCATGACAGGAAATTCCCTTCCCTCCCCCTGGAAACTCTCCTCCCCATTGAAAATTCTTCCCATGGAAAATCTCCCCTCCAAAAAAATCCCAATAACAAATACGTTATATATACTATATACGTTATATATACAATAACAAATTTGTTATATATGGACCACTGTAGAGAAATTTAAGGAGTACGATCTTCCTAAAAAATATTTGTCTACTGCAGTCTCGGCGCGTATAAAAGCTCCTCCCATTTTCTCTGTTTAAACGATCCAGTTTATATTTCAGTTGCTCTATCAACTTTGAAAAATGGTGCGAACTTGTATTATTTATGATTCCAAAAGCAGAACGAAAGGGGGTGAGCCGGTGAAGTGGTTCGGTACTGTCCCATCTCACAGGTATGACTTATGACTTAACTGAGTGGCCCTTACCAAGATTTCTATAAAGGGGGTTTGGATTAAATTTAAGCAAAATACGGAAATTTCAACTGCAGCAGTGAAATAGCAGGAATTTCATAAATAGTGGGAGAAGGATCCACGAAATTGGCGGGACTATTTCAAATTTGCCACAAAATGTTTTACCACAAAGGGGTAACCTATAGAAAATACAGAAATTTCAGCAATATTACAGAAATTCTTGTTGGAAACCGGGACTAATCCATCCAATTTGGCTTGAGTGCAGAGACCTGAGCTGGGAAGTTGGCTGCGAGGATTTCCCCCTTGAACAGTTTATTCGATATTTTTTGCGCACACGTGCATATTGCAAAGTGAAATTTAAGAATCGTGAAATCAATAGAAATACCTTTGATTATCTCCTATATGAGCTCCTCAGTACTACAGACAATAGAATTCAAACAAATATCAGTAAACATTTGTGAAAAAAGGAAGTGATCAAATTTAATTTAGCTGCGAGTCTGTATTCATACCGTCCACATAATTTCCCTTTGAGAAATTTTTTTTATAAAACTATGGAACTGGAATATGAATGAAAAGCGCCAAATTTCCTAATCAAATGTCACCACGTTATGGCATTGGCCAAATAAAACTTATTTTTACTTTGATTATGCATATAAATTCATTTTTTATTTTCGTTTCCATCCTCAAACCAATGTTATCTTTACCTTTTGCATTATTACAGCCATAGCAATTTTTTTTCTTTTTTTTTCTTCAACATATTGCATTCTTTCTTATACCTTTCTTATACATTCTTTCTTAGACGCTCGATTCGTCTTATTTCTTTTCCTGTTCTCCAGGCTGCAGGTGCAAATATGAAATTTTGCAAAACTTCTTGAGTAGGTGCAAATATGAAATTTGGAATTTACCGATAAAAAAAAAATAGCACAAGATGATGGAATGGAATTTTTTTTAAGTCCTGGGGGCCGGGGGGATGTACAACCGGTTGGACATTGGGACTCAACTTCATGTAATATTCAAATACAAGCTACAAAATGCCATGAGAAAACATGCGATCAACGTGCATTACACACAAAAACATCCTTATCATTTATGGAAATCCGAAAAACATTCTCGAACTTGCTTGCCAACCTGAAAGCAGAGATAGACCTGACACGCTTCGCAGAACACTTTCGTTCGCATTTCGCATCCAGGCATCCGGCATTGAGCCGAATTCTTAACCGTCATCTCGAAGCGAGGAAGATGATTTGCATTCGATTTTTTTTTTCCGGTCTGGATGGCAAAGGGCATCTTTTTCTTCTTTTATCTGACTGCTCCAGTTTATCGTCGTCACATTCGCTAAAGTCGCCCTCGGTTGATCGTCGAAGATCTTCAACTAAATATTCAGCTACCTAAAATCTGAAGTGAATCAGCTGATCGTAGGGTTTGCTGCCTTTGATTGAATCCTGTCTGTAGAGTAACCATGCATTAGAAAGAGCCAAATCAAGAAAATGGTGAAGAACTTAAACTGGCCACTTCTTTGTCCTGCTGCTGACTCTGTAATAGCTCACCATGCGGTCACAGAGATCGACTGCGCCCATGTACTTGTTGTACTGTCTTACCACAAGAGGACCCTGTTGTTTCTTGACTCATGTAGCTCGGGTTCTTTGCCATAGCAGCTTGAAGCTAGAAAAATGGGCTTGTTGTACCACTGCGTAACAACTACAACTGTCGTGACCGTAGTAGTTCTCTGTAGTTCACGATCGGTCTTCGCTGGTAGAACTTCAAGTTGATTCTTCATGAGCGTGCCGGTTCCATTTATGCGCTTTTCTGATAACTGTTTGAGCAAAGACATGCTAGTGAAGTACCTATCGAAGAAAAGGTATGAACATTCACTTAGATATTGGCATAGGTTTAGTACAGCGGCACTGTCCAGACCTTCAGCTTGTAGTTCTGGCACAAAGGTTGTCTTTCCTTGATAAATTACGAAATCATACACCAGACCTGATGAGCCTGCTCAAACGAAGTTCTTCAAGCCAAGAGGATTTGGCTTATTTGGTACGTACTGCTTCAGGTCGCATCGCCCCGCAAAGGAAATCATTTGCTCGGCAATAAAAGCGAATTGTTCTCGCTCAAGCTTTAGACATTCATCTCGCACCACCTTCAGCAAGGGAGGCACTTTCCAAAGATGATAATTTCTTTTGGTATTCTCGTCGACCTCGTCATAAAAAAGTAATTTAACACTCTTTCTAAGCTTGAAAAACCGATCTCGAGGCATTTTCTCGCAGATGATAGGGACTCGAAATTTCTTGCTCCAGAACATTCGAAGACGAGGAAACTTCAGGTTACTCATGACGATCGAAACGCCAAAGAATACCTTTAGTTCGGAGGCACTAGTGAGCAAAGACTTGTTTGTGGCCTTCTGGTAATGACAATTCATTGAGAAAGCCATTGTCTCGAGAAATGAGTCAGGGAAGTACTTAAAAAAGTATTCATTTGGCTTCCAGCTTTCCCGTTGACTTGAATCTGAGTACAAGGAAAGGTATGAATGATGCTCGTTCAAGGTATCTGAACTAGTCCACATTTTGTTGGGGTGGCGAACGCTTCCTGAGCGACTTGTTCGTACGGAATCAGTTGTGAGTGCTCGAATAGACTGCGCTAGTGGACTATCGTCCTCTTCTTCGTCAAACAGGACTGAGATGTCATTGACAATAGCCCGATCTAGAAAGTCTTGACTCTTCTTCACTATCAGAGGACATTTTTTTCTGCATCTGTTGCGCATGTGTTACAAGGTAAACACAACTCAGGGTTGGTTTTGTCTCCGCTAACTTCAAAGTCGCTGATATCGCTGTTTTCAAGCAAGGACAAGGCTTTTTCCAAGGATAGTGCAAAAGAAAGAAACTTTTGGCGCTTTATACCTCACAGTAGGAAACTTTAGACATGCGACAACTTCATTTAAACAGCCTCATTGAAGAAAAAAAAATGTAAGGCCTAACCAGAAAAAAACTTAGCTCCAAAAATACAAGCTTCCAATTCATTGGACTTCTAAGGTAAGACCGAATGTACAACCCATTGTACAAAACAACAGTAAATGCGTTAAAATTCAAGCCTGTCAATACTTCGGTCTTAGGGTATTTCGCCTGATTTTTTTCTATTGTCTAGCCTATCTCTTTCTATTTTTTGTCTATTTTCTTACCTTTTGATCTTTTTCGCAAGTTGATTTTCTTTATTTCACTTGCTCCTGGTTCGGCCTCCAGTGCTGTTACTGGACTGAAAAAAAAAATCACAAATGGCAGCAAAGGTCTCTTGCAGAAAAGGAGACAATCTTTAAGTCCCGATTTGCAGTAGGTTGGACGATAAAAATTCGTAAACGAATATATAACCGGTTGGACATCAGGTCCCAGGAGGCTATAGCAGCTGAATCTCGGTCCGGCTTGGTTGAGACAGGAAATGATCGTACTGTTTATATCTCTACAGTGATGTGAACAATGTACAAATTGTGTAACTAGCTGTCCTTTCCCCAGGAACTCTGGGGTTATGTCATCTCCAAAGGCACAGTTATTGGACCGTTTAACTATGCTGAACCAAATAGCTATCTCAAAATGTTGATCGGATGTCTTTGGGGCAAAAAGGGGCGGGGTATGAGGGCTAGTTAACCTTCACTCTTTTCAGTCACTTCAAAAGGGCACTAGTACTTCTGATTTCTAATGGAATGATTTCTCCCCCGATCTTCTAGGACCATTGGTTTGATACGATTATCCCTAGGAAAGAAAAATAAAATAAACTAACAAGCATTCTTGATTTCTCTTCTGACAAAAAAAAACAAACAACGAAATTCCACATTTTTGTAGCTAACAGCTTGAAATTTCTATTAAAGGGCTCTCTCATATTCTGAATCTGATGGCGTCGTTTTCATTAAGATCGCTTGACTTTTTGGGGGTATTTTCCCCCTTTTTGTAAACCAGGCAAATTTTCTGAGGCTCGTAGCTTTTGATGGGTAATATTAAACTTAATGAATTTTATATATTTTGAGTCAACATAAAAAGTCAATTCTTTTAATCTATCTATTGTTACCAAATTCTGATTTTTAGAGCTTTGGTTACTATTGGGCCGAGTCGCTCTTTACTTAAAGTTAGTTAGAACTAAAAGACGTTATAAAAAATGCGTTTACATATCACTAACTTGTGAAAAAAAGGTGATTTTTCCGCTACCCGTATTTGAAGTTTTTTACGACAGAGTGTAAGCTTGAGGCAATAATGACTTATTTTATAACAATTGAAAGACAACTATTCAAGTCAGGACAAGTGTATGCATGCTTGCTTTTTTGGCGTTAAGAATTTTCAATCTTCTGGCTAGCAAGAAATAGTTGTTTTTTCTGTAGTTCATATGGAGAAAAAATCTTCTTTTTTTTTCAAGTTTTCAATGTTTTTAATTGTAGCTGGCAACCAGCGTGGTTGCAGAGTTGTCTTTATTTTTTTTTTTTTTTATAGAGCAGGGCCTGTTAAAATACTTTTTTAAAGCCAGTTATGACGCACTGGCGGGTGAGTTCGTTGAACTCGCTAGTTAGCCTGCCATGGAGACAAGGTCTTTTAAACTATTCATACAAAGAAGGCAACTTTAAAAAAAAATAACGATTAAGATCCAAAATGGAAGCGCACTGAAAAATGGATCTTTTAGGTGATTCGATATTTTCGCTTTACAGTATTTGCGGAAGCATTTACGAAAAAGTTCAGTATTTTCAGTCGGCTGTTATTTGTTCTATCTGTTCATCAGTCTGTTAAACTTTTTTACATTTTGTGCTTGTTGCCACCCAGTAAAGAAATTGTTGACGAACTGTCAACACCGGTAACCGTGACGAGTATCAAATGCCAAAATTGAAATTTTAGTCATTACATTGTAAAAAATTGTCCAATAATTATTATATATCACACACATGAAAAAACCTTCGGCTTTTTCTTACCTAGATCTAAAGAACGAACTTTAGTAAAGAACGAATCAGTGCTGCAGAGTCACTCGAATATGACACTATATCCAAAGAAACAAGTTTTCAAAAGACATGCGTGTTACATTATCTTTTCAAAGTACACGTGCCTTGCATTATCTTGTCAAAAGGTACATATGTTACAGCATCTAGTAAATGTAGATACAGTTTTTGTTTAAAAATTGCGTTTCATTTAATGATTTTAAACCGTAAGTGACATCATTTATGGTGTAATCTACCATATATGGCGTTATTTGTTATCTATCCCTTGTCAAAAGATGCATGTGTTATATCATCTTGTATATGGAGATGCAGTTTTATGTCAAAAATTGCATTTTGTACAGAATTATCTTTTATTAATTACAAAAGGCACTAGATATTGCAACTTCCTTTCTAATGAGCCCTTAAACAGCTCTTTCTGGTTTTCCATTTTGTTCAAGTTGGGGGGGGGGGGGCTGCTAGTTTGCTGCACTGAGTTTTTGGCATTGGCGACTTCATTGATGTGCTTTTCATTTCGATCCGACGCCATTTTTTAGGTGTTTCTAGCTATTTTTCAAAATTCATCTGAATCCGTTTCCAAATTGAATTTTAATATGAAGATTAATGCAGATATTATGTAAAGAACGAAGGCTATATGGAGCTGAATCAGAATTGAATACAGGAGTTTTTTGACGAGATTTTGGAAGATTGCCATGAAACTGATGCACGACAAAAGAAGCACAAGAAAAAATGTTAATAGACTGTAGATTTGAGAGCGGTTTTGGTGAGGAACGATTGGTGTCCAGAACCAGACGCCGTGGTTTATTATGCATGACAGAAAGTGACCGCAGTTTAGAAGGAAAAGTAGACATCAATACAATGGGGCATTACGAAACATATAACTGGACAAGGCAGAAAAAAGAAGCTTCAGAAAAGATCCAGGAAATGTGTATCCGAGTTTTCAAATGATACCCAAACTCCGTGAGGCCTTAACCCTAATCATGGCTATATGGTTTCTAAGTGAAAGGTTCTCATCAAGCAGGATACCAAGAAACCGGACCACCCGATTCTCTGGTCTACACAAGGAGCCTTGAGACACCTAAAGGTGTGTAAGCTGAGGGAAAGCTATACCAATTCGAGAAAAAAAGAAAATGTGACTTGCCAACATTCAAGGCCAAGTAATTCAAGTCAAATTATAAAATTGTTATCTCGAATATTGCCACAGGGTTAGACGTGATTTCACATCTCGTCTTCTCAAGGATCCTAAGAGTGGTGTCATCTGCAAAAGCATAGAGAAAATATTCATTAGAAGTAATATTGGAACACGAATGAACATCAGGATGACACAGCTTGCAGCATGCCAGGTGTTTTTGACTGCCGAAATCAGATCGTTGACATAAATCAGAAATAAAACGGGGCCAAGAACAGATCCATGGGGGACGCCATAATCTACTTCAGAAGGGCTCCGGAAAAGCGGATTAAGCCTACCAGAAAGATATGATTCAAACCAAGAGAAAGCATTTGATCTTATACCAATATGCGATAGTTTCCAAAGAAGAATCCGATGGTCAAAGAATCAAAAGCTTTACGAACATCCAAAAATAAAGCTGCTGGTATATGACCAGAATCTATTGCGGAATGAAAGAAATTCAAGAGAGCTGCGCAAGCATGTTCTGTAGAGTGATTCGCTCAGAATCCAATCTGGAAATCAGGCAAAAATTCTTTTGCATCCAGAATACTAAGAAGCCTGGATAGCATAGTCGGATCACTCCGAGAACCACCTTTATACAGCAATATAACCTTAGCTCGCTTGAGAGATTCAGGTAAAATTCCTATCTCGAAATGGAAATAATAGCTACCATTGCTGAATCAGTTACAATGGCAATTTGTAACTAGACAGTTTTTTTAAATGCGTTTTAAATGTGTGGTTACTTAGGGCCGTGGTTCGCTCTTCACTAGGTTGCAGCTGTTGCTGCAACCATGATTAATCTTCAATCTCTGTTTTTCTTCTAAAACAGTCGTTCGCCACATGATTGTCGTATCTTCTACCCTAGGCCGAACTATGACTGTTACCACAATCTCATTTAATTGTTCGTGTAGACTCATAATTTGCTACTAGTATTGCTTTTTCATTCTTCTTTAAGATCTAAAGGGAGAGTAAAGATGGGTCTTCATGTTTGGAACTTTCTTCAACTTTTGGTTTTATACCCTGGTGTAAGTCGGAAATTTCTCTGGGGCGAAAAAAAATTACTACAACGGTGTTCGATATTACCGAGACTAATTAGTGCAGAAGTTTTCTTCGTTTTTTTTTCTAATTTTGCCTGTGAGGTCACTATTTATGCTATAGATATATTCTGGAACTTGTAGTCCCCAAGGGGAAATCCTTTCCTCTAGCCTAGAGCGTTTGAACTCCATGTTCTGAGACACCATACTTTGCATATAACCCTATCGAAAAGTGTATATATTGTCCTATAATGAAATTTTTTCTGTCTTAGATGACGCCGTCGCTTTTTGATCTGGCGTTACGAATATCAAGCATGCTTACTTCTTGTGGCAGGAGTTAAAATAAATTCCTGGTGATGCCTTGGTGCTCAATGCTTTATGCGTAAAGATATATTTAGATTTAATCTGATACAGTAGTTTGGTCATAGTGATCTCTATGAGCATTACTCCTGGATCAAAGATTAAATCTTCATCTTCTGCAATAGCATCTCCAAAAAGAAATAGATGATCGCCCATCGATGTAACTCTCGAGGAGAATGTGACGTATCTGAGACTTTAATAACTAGACTTATGGCTGGAGTGTGCACTGATTTTAAGATATGCTATTGAACAACCATCATCGATTGATTTGCTACTTGCTCAAACGAAAGGTAGTTGTTTCCAGTGGAATGATTCAGTACGGTATCATCCTAGAGCGTAGCCAGAGTTTGCATTTCATGGTAGGAATTGGGGTTTTGGATTTAAATTAATGGGTTAGACTGCAGTTGATGCTACATTGGCAAATATTACTATCAAAATATATAGTTATGGAAAGTAGATCAGGAAAGTTATCGACCAGGCATTTACTTAGGGTGGGGTCTTCGAGATTGTGTTCTCCTTCCCCAATAAATTTGAAGATTTTGATGATTCTTCTTATAAATTCGTACATTTGTGGTATATATCGCTTAATTTTTGAAATTCTATTGAATATATGCCCACAATGAAACATTGGCCTCTTTCAGAAATAAATTCCTGCGTAATTCAATGCTCCAAACCCAGTGAACTGTCCTTGGCTACGCCCTTAATTTTTTTTTTTTTTTTTTCAGAATTTAGAAAGTTCATATTAGGTTCAAGTATCATAAGCTTGGTTAAAATCCTGCTCGGTTGCTATAGATCCATCAGATGTAGTAATTTACATTGACAGTTGTTCCATCTCGATTTTGTAATTTTTTAATATTCTCATGAAGATTTTTTATACGAAAGAGTACTTAAGTGCTAAAGGAACGGAGATGTATGTAACCTGGCTCCAGGCTGCATAGCCTTTTTAAGAGAGTAACAGAATTTGTTTGAGCAGATGAAAAAAGATGCAAAATGCAATTTGGAAAATATATGCATGCTCTTATTACTATTTTTTTTCCTTTTTTTTGCTCTTCAACGTCTTAGTGTTGTTGGCATGAAAATAGAAACTTTTGACAGCTTGCTCCATATTCCTGGAAATCTATTGATATCCAGTGATTGTTCCTGGAATATCCCAAAAAGTATATATTATCATGAAAGGATAGTAAAAAGATCGAGCGAATATGAAGTCAGGGAAGACTCCGGAATTTTCAGAACCACATTTCTTTTTCCTGAAAATTTTGATGAATCAGATTTCTGAATTGAGAATCGTTAAAAACTTTCGGTTGACTCCTCCCCTTCTTGGATCAAAATCTGGGGCGCAATCCAGCATTAAAGGAAAGTGGCTTGTGATAATATTCTATGACAAAGACTCAACCAATGAAGGCGGTATACGGGACATTTGATCACCATTCTAATTTGAAAATAGGTCTATTTTCAGTTTTGTAAGGTTCGTTAGGTCATCACAAATTTAGTCTATTCAAAAGTGTAAATTTGATTTTTTGCTGTGTCTCTAGTAAAGAGTATTTCTTTTTCTTCCCTGCGTTCTCGGAAAGAATAAATTGTATGCAAATAAATGACTAAGTTCCGACACACTTGAGGTTTTTTACCGGGCGTTTCGCGTTTCTTAGAGGTGTATAGGATAGTATTGCGCGGTACACATTGGGCGGTATAAACGAAAATAATAGTGACAAAAAACTAAGTAAAACAAACCTCGGTGGTAGCAATGCAGCTGTTCGTTGTTACTACAGTAAGCGAACGGCAAAATACACGATCGTTTATTTTAACTCCTAAGCCGAGCCGAGATGGTGGCCTATGGAACTAAATAAAAGCGTACACGCCCGGCGTTTTTAATTCACTGCTGCTGATGAGAGTGTTTGCGTTGGGTATATTATAAAAAAAATAATTGGAAGTCATAAATGATTTTCTTTTCCTGGGAAGGGAGAGGGCAATTGTAAAACCAGCAAAAAATTGCTAGATAATTTGACTAGGACGTGTCCAGATGGTCAAAGAATCTTGAAGTGTTAGAGGGTTGGGTCAAAATTAACCCCTGTCTCCGACCCTAAACAAATCAAAGCCTATTTATGATGAATGAAAAAATGAGTGTTAATCCGGTCTATACGCCCTAAACTAACTACTATTTCAACAAAATCTGAATTCATTTCCATTCAGAAAATATCTACCTGTTGGTTTTCAAGATAGCTTCTAGTTTAACTTCCCTCTCCCCTCGAATGCCTGAACATGTTATAAGTTCGTTTGAATATAGGGGAGGGGGGATACAAAGTATTTTTAGTGTGTAGAGGGGGACGATTTTTCGTTTTTTTTCAATTATCGTGAATGATAACACAAAAAGGATTTGTTCAATGAGCGAATACGGAATAATTAGTCCTAAACTTGCACCTGCTAAACAGGCAACTGCTTCCAAAAAACTTATCAGAAGAATTGCATCAATTGACGAAGATGTGACGGTAGAATGTGGTGACAGTAGAATGTTTACCGTCCAGTGTGTACGCGCTAGAGTAGTAACGGCAAAAATAAATGCTCGGTAAAAAGCGCCAAGCATGTCTCTGGTCCATGAGCAATTCGCAACAGATATTGCAGATATCTACAACAGATATCAGTGCTGCAACAGATACTGGTAGATTTTTAAGCCTCCCCCCCCCCCACGAAAGACTGAAAATACTTAAAGTGCAATATCATACTATATTAAAAAATGATTGGAGCTTTCGTGTGTTTTTTTCTTTTTCAAAGCGTTGCTCAGGAAAGCCTCCAGAAGGTTCTCCTTCTCAGGAAAAATAATTTTCCGTCTGATAGACTTATCTGCTTTCTGTGTGTTGCAACTTTGACCTCATAAATGTTATAAATGCTTTCTCGTGCACTTTTATTAATTATTATTTACGGAAGCTGATTGTTTTGTTTGTTATTAATTTTTATTGACTATTCTGGACTGTTTGTAAATTATTTACCATAACTTGAATTTTTATTTTAAATTTTGAAATTCATTGATCTCGGTAAATTAAGTCAGAAAAACTACAGATACTGGACGTTGTAATACCGATTCTAGGTACAGTTCTTTTTTTTTTTTTTTTTTTTTTTTTTTTTTTTGAATTAGTTCTATCATTTTCTCCATTTCTCATGGTAGGCCTTGTCAGTTTACCCTAGACATTAAATCTATAAATTTTTGACGTTTTTTCAAAATGTGTGAAGGCGTCTTGAAACTAACGTATACGTCAGGAAACAAAATTGTGCGTGTGATGTACTTCCCAATTTTCATTGCACAGGGTTTTCGAAAAGTTGCCTTACTGAGACAAGGGTAACAATGTGCCTACATATGTATGTACACCACGAGCACTTTTCTTGTCGGCCATTTAAATTAAAACTCTGTGCACAACCCCGATGAAGATAGGCTGGGTATAAAAGGTTGGAGTTGTTCAGGTGATGTGAGAGGGTTTGGGGTCTCCGCTCCGTCATAGATTCCTTTCTCCGCCCTTATCCCCAATAGGAAAAGCCTGCTTGCGTGGCCTCTTAGTAGTATTAGGCTGGACCTTTCAGAGTTTTTCCTAACCAAAACTGTGCATCGCTGCAGGTTGACCTTTAGGAATGGCGTCCCTCGAGTAAATCGTAGCTTAGTAAACGACATAGCATTTGCAATGGCTTCTGATTTTCGGATAATACTTGTGGGTTTGGTCTGTTTTCGTGGGCTTTTTTGGGCTAAAAAACTTCTTTCTAGCTAAGTTGCAGGATTTCGATTCTTGTTTATAGAAGAGCATCGCCAAGCGTGGAAAACCATATGGGCCCAGAATTGCACAGAGCCTCCATTCAACTGGAGGCCCCAGGGACTTCTTGCTTTCTAAACCGGCTTAAGCGCTTCGAGTAGACTTGGGAAGATGTATTAGCCGCCATTCTGCACCCGTTCTGGGACCATTTCTTTTCCTGAGGCTATTATAATTTCAGTTATTGAAAGAACAATGACAATTGCCAACTTGGAATGTTGCAACGTCAAATAAAACTATCGTATTGACATCTTGACTGACGGCTTCAGACGCTTTTGATCTAGACTTTTTAGGAGTTTCAGAAACGCACATCCCAGGGGAAGGAAACATGAAATTAGGTGATATAGAATTTATTTACCAGGCAGGAAGGATGGGGTATGTATGCAGGGAGTAGGGCTCATGGTGAATAAGGATGCTGCAAAGTTTTGTTTAGGTTGGAAGATATTAATGATAGGATACTAGTAGCTCATTTTATTACTAAAAAAAGTGCAGGGTATCAGTCATATAGTGACTGAAATGAATTTTACTTACAGTTACAGGAAGAAATAGACAGGGTCCCAGGTGTAAATATGGTATTTTCATTAGAAGATTTAATGTCCAAGTCGGTAGAAATAAGGGTAGATGGTATCCTAGCCATGGTGAATTTGATGTAGGAAAAGAAAACAGTAATGGTTACAGACTCCTGCAATTCTGTAGTTATAACAATCTAGTTATAACCAACACAGTATTTGGTCATAAAATGGCCGATAACTTGATACAAGATACAATGGTTTATAGGAGTGCTGCTTTTGATGTTAAAAGTAAAGATCAGTAGTGTCTAGGGTTAATCTAAAGCTGAAATTTAGGAAAGGTAAATACCTGTCGGGAAGCTATAATGTTAATAGATACCATGGTCAGTTTGAGAGAGCCTTTCCATGAACAGTTGAATACTAAACTGGAGAGTTGAAAATTGGACAGTATAAAAGGTGGACGGGATAATTTTCGGAAAATAGTTTTGGAAGTCGCTGATTATGTCTTAGGGAAGAAAGTTAGAAACGCTGCTGGGAATATTGTTAAAATTTTCTATGTTTGATAGAGAGAAGGAGGGGCGTGTTCAAGGATTATTTGAGTGATACATCATATGAAAATAAGAGGAGTGTAAAGCAAGTGGAGAAGGCATTGAAATATGGATTAAGGAGGTATGAAGTAGAGAACGTAGATACAACTGCTGAAGACCTGGAAGATGCAGCCAGACGGCATAATGGTTAAATATTGTAGTGGCACGTTAATAAATTGAGAGGGAATAGTCAGTCTGGGCTTGTCCCATTTAAAGATAGGAACGGGGCTACAATTACTTATAAGGAAAGAGTTTAAGAAAGTTGGGCAGAACATTTTTGTAAAAAGTGCTTAACCTTGATAGAGTTACAGGAAAATATATAGAAAAGAACAAAAAAGTTTGTGACAATTTGGACGTGAAGGAAGATTTTTTTTTTTGTGTGTGAGGAAGAGTTAGTAACGGTACTAAAAGAATTAAAAAATCATAAGGCCCCAGGTGCGGATAGTTTGGTAAATGAGTTTTTTAAATATTGTGGCTATGAAGTTATAGATAAGCTACTGAAGATTATGAATATGGTTTTTTTAAAAAGGGGAAGTACCTAGTGATTTTAGCGATTTAGGAAACTAATTAAACCTTTCTATAAGATAGGTGATAAGAGTGAGTGCTGGATTTCTGTAGGTAGCAAATTACTTAGTATGATGATACTGTTTAGACATAGAGATGCTGTAGATGAATTTTTAAGAGAAGAACAGAGCGGTTTTAGGAATAGTGCGGTGCCAGAGTCATCAAACCCCTTTAGTCCTCAGTTTTATAGATTCTGAGCAGGCGTTCGATTCAGCTGACAAAGAGCTTTAGCGAAGGTCCTATCCTTGTATGTTATACCAGATAAATGCATAAAGTGATTTGTTTTATGTACGAGAATAAAATTGCTCTAGTTATTGTAGGAAATAAGATTAGTAGCTGGTTTCGTGTTAAATCTGGAGTTAAGCAGGGTTGCGTCACATCCCAATTTATATGAATCATTTTGATGGACTTTGTCCTAAGGAGCACAGCAAAGGTTATGGGAGGATACGGAATCAATTGGGGAAATAAAACTCTCCTAGACTTAGATTATGCTGACGATTTAAGCATCCTTGGTGAAAATTTTATCAAAATTAATGAATTTTTAGAGGTTTTGCGAGTTCAGGGTGCAAGAATAGGTTTGAAAATTAATGCTAAGAACACTAAGTCGGTAAGAGTAGAAAAAGTGAAGAGATGGTGTTGGGTAACGAGAAGATCGATCAAGTGGACAGCTTCACTCACCTAGGTAGTATTATTAGTAAAGACGGTGAGTAAAGTGAAGATTTAAAAAATAGAATAGCCAAGGCCCAGGGTGTTTTTCTACAGTCGTAATAAGTTTGGAAGAATAAGAAGATTAGTATGCGCACTAAGACTAGAACATTGGAAGCTGCAAAGATGGCAGCGATCAAATATGGTTCTGAAATGTGGGCGCTCCGAAACAACGAGTCGGATTTATTAGATGTTTTACAGAGGAATTGCCCACGAAGTGTCTGGGTACCCGTCTGACTGATAGTTTTTTAAACAGTAAGATTTACAAAAAATATGGTTCTATCCACCTTTCTATGGCTGTAATGGGGAAAAGGTTGAGATGAATACGACACGTTCTGCGGATTAAGGATGATGGATTGTCCTTGTCGGGCAACTGTCTAGGGCCAAATGAAAAGCTGGTCACCCTCTTATGGGGTGGTAGTATGTCGTAAGGAAAGATTTATGGGAAATGGGAACTTCTTGGGAGGGTGTAAAGAGGTAGGCTTTGAATAAACCCGGATGGAAGAGTAGCGTGCGCAGCTGTGTTGGCCTCAGGTGACTTGGTGCTGTAGTGAGTTTTTAGTAGTAGCAGTAGTATGGACAAACATGTTCTGAGCATTTGCAATTCGAACTTGCGAGATGTATGGAAAACAATGGTAAATATTGTGCTTGAAACAACAATAGAAAAAATACACATTTGCGAAATTTCAGGTGTTATTAGTCGGCTTAGTCGACCCAATAATCTTATATGGAAATGTTATTTAAAACTTTTTCGCAGCGAATCCGCTCTTATTTTTCATTTTGGACGGCCGTCGTGTATTATCAGACTATGAGAGTGTTTTCCTTCTACTGCAATTGCTCCTTAATGCTTTTTAGAAGCTTTGTCTTATGTATTTTGTACTCAAAATACAAAAGTACTCAAGTGAGTAAAAGAAGACATAATAGATCAGCAAAAAAATATAATAATAATTAAAAAAGATAAATCCGTAATGTTCGAATCATTTCTTAGAGAAAAACTTTAACTTGAATGAAATGACAATGAAATGAAATAAGTCTTGGTAAACGAATAGAGTTGGAATTGTTAATTTCCTTTTGCGAGAAAACCATACCAGCAAATTTAGCCACGAATATTAACGAGTTTACGATCAAACAAAAGAAGCCAGCGCTCTGTGGAAAAATGAAGAAAAATCCCAGCAATATTGCCATATTGCCATCTTTCAAAACAAGTGAATACTTAAAACTGTGCTTATGGCGTTTATCCCTACGAT
Source organism: Artemia sp. Qi Xiang Cuo (assembly GCF_049724085.1). NCBI lineage: Eukaryota > Metazoa > Arthropoda > Branchiopoda > Anostraca > Artemiidae > Artemia > Artemia sp. Qi Xiang Cuo. Next base: position 45,696,623 of record NC_142798.1, on the reverse strand, counting down.
GGAAATATATATGTAGAAAATTACTAATGAAATTCTTGGAAAGATCATATCAACGACATTCAACTGAATCAGGAGTTTCCAGCCGTTCTCAGGGTTTGTAGTCCCCTTGAATCCTTCAAAAAGATTCGATCCCTTCCAATTCAATCCCAGAAATCAATTTTCCATCCCTAAGTGTGTTTGCATCCCTGGTTAAGACCCCCCCCCCTGAACTAACCTAAGGATTTTGTCACGAGTCAATGATTGTGTTCAAGAATTTTTTTATCATCAACAGTTTTACACTATTTTCGCCTCAAAACCGCAGATAATAATAGTATACTTAGTCTTTTCTATCTAGAAATGCTGAGGGGCTCATTTTTTACCTTTTATTGTTTGGAATTTGGTTTATCAGATAACAACTGTCGAATAATTGTAGATGAAGAAAAGTTAGATGGAACTAATTACTAACCCATAACCCTTGTTTAAAGTGTTTGAAATTAATTACATAATCGTCAATCGGTAACTCTACGGCTACTTTGTAATCACAAATTTGGTGTGTTCTTAACTGCAGAAAAAAAATACAGCCTGTGACCTCTTGTTCATTGGCGTTTTTTGAACGCACCTTCCTTGAACATTAATCTGAAAGGAGAACAAATATATCGCCATTCGATTCGGATTCGTAACAACGCTTAAGCTGAAAGCAAGAAATGCTAGAAACATTAGTAGATAAACCAACTGCGAGTTTAAAAAATGGCTGCACGTTTCTTGGCAGAATGCGATAAAAATCAAGCCAAATCTATTTCAACTGGTCATAACTTTTTTTTGCTTGTTTAAATTGTCAACTCTAGCACCCAGTTTTCCATAACGACTAGTACAAAGAGCATGGGAAACCGATAAGAGAGACAATTTTGGCGCTTTAGCATTGATTTCAAGCAATTAAAACCTATCAATGCATCTCAAAGTGCAGTCTTACCTGGCAGAATAAAAAAAGTATAATAGGCTTAATTTTCAGTTGTTAAAATTTGGATGTCAATTAAAGGTCCAAGTTTATTAGGATGGAGTCTGAAATCTTCTGAAAGTTGGCATTCTGAAAGTGGAAAGTTGGAACTTTTTCTTTCATTATGAAATAGTTTGGGCTAATTATGCCTAAATATATCTAGTATCTTGATTTGGTTATCGTAAGAAACTTAAGGATTTCCTGCGTACTGCTAGATTCGCCGGCTGCCTCTTAGTTTTTTTCTGGAGACCAGAGTTGCAACAACTGGGGGTCACAGTTGCAGTTGTGGAGTTGTCGCAATTGTGAATCAACACACGTAATGCAGTCTATAGGATCTGATTCGAACCCCCTATAGATGTAACTAAAAACAAATCTTCTAAACCCTACCAAATCTACTTGAAATCCCATTAAGCCCTTCTAATGGATATGAATGTTAAGACTGTAGCCCATCCTTCATAAGGATTCTATTAACCGAAGTCACCCAAAACTATCACTGGAGTTTGATTAAATAAATACTTCCAGCCCTTTTAGTAAGTAGGCGTAAGACAAGACATTTTAAACCCATACCCCCGGAGAAGTCGGAAAAGACCATAAAAAGAACAGCTCTTGTTCCCACCAAGTTCTATATGGGGCCGACACGGCCGTATCCAGGGGGGGGGGTACCCGTTTTCACCCCCCCCCCCCCCCCGAAATATATGTTTGACTCGTAAAAACGTAACAAAAATGGACATAAACAAATTTTGTATGCGTTTTTGAGGTTTTTATGTACCCCCTCCCCCCTAAAAAAAATTAGTAACCCCCCCCCCCCCCGAACAAAAATCCTGGATGCGCTTCTGGGGCCGATGTTCTCTTCCTTTCGATATGCTCTTAACAAATATTTAGGTACTACTGCTCCCCTTTCTCCTCCTTCGTAGAGGTTAAATAGATGCGAGCTCTGAAAGGGTATGGCAATGATATTACATACCACTGTTTGTTTTTAGGATCTGGTGACATTCTGAAAAACCATATTTTTTTGCACCAAACAGTTCGTGGTAACGAACTGTAAGTAAGGAGCGACCCGGCTCAAAAGTAAACTAAACTCCAAAACACGGAATTTTGATACCAGAAGATACATCAAAAGAATTGGATTTTTATGCTGATTTCGAATATATAAGTTTTATCAAGTTTAGTCATACCTGTCAAAAGTTACGAGCCTGAAAAATTGCCTTATTTTCGAAAAAAGGTGGAGACACCCCCCAAAAGTGATAGAATCTTAATGAAAATCAAACCATCATATTTAGTGTATAAGAGAACCCTACTGTAGAGGTTTCCAGCTCCTATCTGCAAAAATGTGGAATTTTGCTTTTTTTTTTGCCAGAAGAAAGATCACGGATCCAATCAAAATTTTGAAATAGCCATTTTGTTAAGCATTGTCGAAAATTTAATAAATATGTCATTGAGGACGACTTAATCCACCACAGTTCCCGGGGGAAGGGCTGCAAGTTCTGAACTTTGCCCATTGCTTACATATAGTATTGGTTATTGGAAAGTATACAGACTTTTCAGGAGGGATTTTTATGGTGGGGGGAGGTCGGGGGAGGGGGTTACATGGGAGGATCTTTCCATGAAGGATGTTTGTTTGGGGGAAGGGACATTTCTATGAAGGAGGCGCCGGATTTCCCAGCATTATTTAAAAAACGATCAGAAATTAAATAAAAAATCAAGTTTTTCAACTGAAAGTAAGGAGCAACATTAAAATTTAAAACGAACAGAAATTATTACGTGTATGAGGGGGTTTGCCCCCTAGTCAATTCCTCGCTCTTTACGCTAAAGTTTTTTTTTTAGTACTTTAAAAAGAGCTATCTATTCTAATTAAACGGGATTTGTGATTCAGGGATTTGTGATTCGAATACAATTCGAATTTTAGCATAAAGAGGAAAATATTGACTAGGGGGAGAACCACCTCATATACGTAATAACAGATACGTAATAAGAAAAACAAGGGATACGGCTCAATAGTAACAAACCTTTAAAAAACGGAATTTTGATGTCAATAAATATATCAAAAGAATGGGGCTATAATGATGATTCTAAAAATATCAATAAATAAGGAACCCAAAAAATGGAAGGCAACTAGGCACCCTCCCCCGCTCTTTTTTTCTCAAATTCGTACGATCAAAATTTTTTAGAAAACCATTTAGCAAGAAAAAAAAGTAAAATTAATATACAAATTTCGCTTTAATTTTTCATATATGGTTAGCTAATTTCAAAAACATGCATTAATTCAAAACGTTCAGAAATTAAATAAAAAAAGTATTTTTTAACAGAAAGTAAGGAGCGACATTAAAACTTAAAACGAACAGAAATTATTCCGTATATGGAAGGGCCTGTCCCTTCCTCAACGCCTCGCTCTTTACGGTAAAGTTTTACTGTCTCACAATTTTATTTTTTAAAACAATAAAAAATCTAGCGTAAAGAGCGACGCGTTGAGGAGGAGACAGCCGCTTTAATATACGGAATAATTTCTGTTCGTTTTAAGTTTTAATGTCCTTCTTACTTTCAGTTAAATTTTTTTTTTTTTTTTTTTATTTAATTTTTGAATAAAACACTGAATAATCTTCGTTGAATAGTCTGCTTACAATGTAACTTGTTCAATTTCTGCAATTTTGATTGGGTGTATCCCATTTGAGCGCTTTCCCATTTGAGCGCCATGGCGCGCAAATGGGAATTTCCCATTTGCGCGCCGTATTTTAATTAGTTCAGTTGTGTCCCATTTGAGCGCCAGATAATATTTTGCGTATGTTAGGTGATATAGCTAGGTGATCAGGTAAATTTTTCGCAAATCATATTATTGACTTACGAATAAAGTAAACACACCACTCGATGCCTTTTTTAGGCTCTTTCCAAATATAATAATCATTTTTGTCGGAAATGAATTTTACCCCCACCCCTATGTATACCAATCCAGGGTATATATTTGCACATTAGGGGGGTGGGGGTAAATTTTAAACTTACATCAAAGTAAAATCAGAAAAAAAATTTACCCCCCCCCTAATGTGCAAAAATATACACTGAATTGGTATATATAGGGGTGGGGGTAAAATTCATATCAGAAAAAATGATTATTCTATTTGGAAAGAGCATAAAAAAGGTATCGAGTGGTATGTTTACTTTATTCTTATGTCAATAATATCAACTGCGAAAAATTTACCGACGGGTCTTCATGTCTGTTTTCCTCATACAGTATATAGCGGTGGATACCGCATAATGCATAAGTACCTGTATATACCTTTAGTAGTAAATATATATGGTATACATAAATACTATATATATTTACTTAGTTTATAATACTATAAATGGAAGTTATTTTCACAACCATTGACCCAATAAAATCCTCAGTTTTGTTCGTTGTCTTCGTGGCAATAAATATTTCTACAGGTCAATGTGGCAGCAAACCACGCTTCATCCACCGCAAAATCACAATTTTGGGTTTGGCGCTCAAATGGTACTCCGTGGCGCTCAAATGGGAACAAAATTCCATGGCGCTCAAATGGAACAAAATTCCGTGGCGCTCAAATGGGAAAGCGCTCAAATGGGAACACCCCTTTTGATTGTCCTCAGACCGCAGTTTTTCCTTCTTGTAAAGTTTGTATTTATGGACATATTCCATCTGCGGCAAGTGACTCGTCTACTGACACTTGTAAGCATTTCGAATAAGTGTCTATTGACAATAAAGGATTTCGATTGACGATCAAAGACACGGAAATTGAGTATTATTCTTTTGAGTTCTATATTGTAAAATATAATTTTTGTCTTTTCAGATATCCGTTCAATGATCCTAATCCACTCGCATTGTTTTCGAAAATAGTCCAAGGCTATTATCAATTGCCTGATGATATGTCACACCATGCCAAATGCTTGATTCGTAACCTTCTGCTTCGTGACCCTACCCAGCGTTTGACAGCGGAAGACATTTTAGCTCATCCTTGGTTTGCTGATAAGGATGATTTGATTGGGAGAGTAAAAAGGGATAATGCAGAGGGTGAGGAAGAAACAGGCGAAGACCAACAAGTGCCTCTTTTTGGCCTTGGTAGTGATTAATCCATTTGATACCAGTTCGTAAAAGCTGTTTTTTGAGCTTGTCAACTTTGAGTATCTTGGCTAAAATAGTCTGAGATCGTTGACTATTGAATGAAGTTAATTTTATATCTTCATTTGTCTTTAGATTATAGGAGTAAAGGAATAATTTTGACTTTTGTTGTTTCTCTTAAAAGGAAATTCTGTTAAATTGATGATATTTCAATTGGTATTATGAACTGTAAACGGCAATCTTATAATGAAGAAGCTGCATATTGTGAGTGCTTCCAAATCATATCCATAAATAAATAATAAATGAAGAAAAATATAATTATACGTTAACATTAAAAAGTATATGTTAAGTATTAAGTTAACATTAAAAAAATATAAGTATACATTAAAGCCCGCCGATGTTAACGTAACATTTATGAGTAAAAATAGTTAGTAAAAGTTTTCTTTTATGATGAGTAGAATAATCAAAATTTGCATTTTATTTGCTCTTGAAGCTTCTAAACATTCGTGGATTGAGGAAAGCCATTGAAGATTGAAGATTGACTAAAAATTTGGGTAACAGTTTAAACTTAAGAGATCATTTCACAAACGAATTTTATTTGTGGTTTGGCAAAAATACAAAAAGGGAAAATTATGCTTTTAAGTTTCCAATTGTAGGGTTTTTAGACCTTAAATGTATTGAAATCCATCCATTTCATAGCTATGGTATAGGTATCATTTCTAAATAATTTCAAGAATGGATGCATTGTCTGCTTGTTTGCCATAATTTCCAAAAAAAAGCTAGTTAAACATAAGTATTGATGTAACCTGGTGTTACGAATTCCTTCGTAATTATAAATTCTTGGTAATAAAAAAAACGATAGAAAAAAATTAACATTCCCCATCCGCCTAAAACTATCATAGATCACATCTTAAAAGTTCAGACTAGCTATTCTAATACACTTACGCCCAGGCCACACTACAGTCGGGACTTTCGATAAAAAAAAAAAACACAAATTGTAAATGAACCGTGCTCTTCGTTGATTTCAGTGCTGTATTTGTGCTGGAGAAGTGGGCAATTTGAATGACGATAAAATGGTTTGAAAACCGTTTAGTATCCCTTTTGCTATACCAACTTGTTTCTAATATATATATATATATATATATATATATATATATATATATATATATATATATATATATATATATATATATATATATAGCCTATATATATATATATATATGTGTGTGTGTGTGCGTACTGATATTCCATGTTTCTGTCTTGCCTAATGTGAAGCATTCTACCCTCAATCTTTACTTTGTTGAGCAAATCCCAAAAATTACAACCGAACTTACCAGAATTACGCACATATATTATCTGTGATGTTGTTATGCGAAATTCTGTTTCCATGAAAAACTGTCACTATGGTCTGACTCGGGCATTAGGCTATGTTCAAGGTATGAACTGAAAGTTCGAGTTCAATTAAATGGAAAGAAGACAAGGCAAAGCGTACAATCTTGACCCTTCCCTGCATCTGATATTTAGAGAGTAGAGGTTATATATTCAATCGGACTGCTAATAAAATATTAGAAAAACATTTTTGAAGCTTTCAACAACCTTGGAAAACACCGTTTTATGCTCCACTCTTTATCTAAAATTCGTAACATGCAGGTGTTTATTAGAAAGGGGGTGTAAAAAATTCTGGTGCTTTTTTTTTTTTTTTTTTTGCACATTGTGGATGTTATGTTTCTTAGTAGTTTATATAGGTTAATGATGTTGGCAATGATTGCAGCCTTCTCATGGATTTACGCCTAGTCAAAACATGGGCTAAGCGTAGCCGTTTTATGACCTTGGTCCAAACTGCCATCTTAGAGGGTATACTTTTTATTAAGAATCGGATTAAAGTATTTTGGCTAGTGTTAAAAATCATATCGTGCTCTATAAATTTTGGCTATTGTTCTTGTTGTTTGTGGTTCCTGTTTTCACATTGCTTCTATTTTAAATGCTAAGGAATATTTTATTTTGGTGTATGATTTAAAAAATGTATTTTGAATTATGTTGTTCATGTTGTATTTTATTCAAGCAAGGACATTTATGACGTTAATTTTTTCTATAATTTTTTCAAGTATGCACTGGTATGTTAGTCGTAAAATGTTGCAAGAGTGACTATTTTCAACAATTTAGAACAATAAACTGCGGCGCTTTTCCTTAAAGAATTAGCTTCACCCGGATTTGGTTTTAAAGTTCTGAATAATTTCAACAACTTTGATTGCTTGTTTTAAAGCAAGTTGAGTGTTGTTTATTGAGAGTAAAAATTGAGTGGTGTTTCCACGAAAAAAAAAGCTTAGAAAGAACTCCTGTCTTTAACATTTATATATTAAAGAACACCATATCGAACAATATTATAACTAATCCAAAACAGTTACTCCTGGCATTACTGCCAGGAAAAATCACGCGGCGTTTAAGCGTAAATTGTGTACCTGAATTAATTTATCGCATACCGTGATTTTACTTGGATTCAATTTTTGTTGAAAGATCCTACTTTTCTTGTTTGTTTTTTTGTGACAGACGAGTCATTGTGATTTTTCGATTTAATCAGATAACTATCTTTGATTATAATGTGCTGTAAGAGAAGCACTACAAAAGTATACAGTTTCAATCTTAATATTCTTGAGCACTTCTTTGTATGCTATTGACTTTACTCGGTCAATCCTAGCAACCGAGTGAAAGGGTGCTATACATTGACTATTTCTGACAGCAAACTTGACTTTCTTCTACAAATATGTCTATATTTTGTTATTTTCTTGAAAACCCTGAACTGATCCGTTTTAAAACGTTTCATTTCAATGAAAAACTGAAAACAGATGTGATCGATACTTCCTTATTAGTTTTTGGAAACTAACACGAGGCATCTCGAGTGATACTTTTGTCTCTTAAATATATTCTGACGCACTCTGAAGTTGTTTTCTATCCGTGGTTTAAGGTAGGGTAAGCATGATAGTTTTATTAGTTGATGAAAGAAAATATTTCTCAAGCACCATTGTTCAAAATATAATACCAAACTTAAAGTCTGCCAAAAGAGTGTAATGTAAAATAATTCAAAATTTTGAAGTTAAATGTATAATATTTTTCACTCACGAAATGTTTTTGTCTCCATAAAAAATATATACATTTTGCTCTACAAAAGTTATGAAATATTGTGGTCATGGTTAAAATATATTGAAACTTTCAAAGATTAAAAAGTTCATGCTATGTAACCAGAATTTACCAAAAATTTGATAAATTCATGGATCATTTCATAAAAATTGTTATGTGTAAAGCATTTCTTTATTTTAATGTATAGAATTAGAAAGTTCATTTCCTCTAAATTTAAAGGGAAGCAATAAGATTATTCAATACATTTTTAATCTTAAAAAAAATATTGCACACTAATTAATTTTGAGAATAGCAGTTCCATATTCTGCACAGCAAACTATAAAGGTTTTTTCCCTATAGAATATCTAACTCCTAATATGTCTGTTCCTGGTGTGTAAGTTTTAGACAGACCTTAAAAATGTCAAAAATATTCATGTTCCCTGGCAATCAGTCCCAAAGCAGGTCAGGCCGGTCAATATTTCTCCCAATGTTCGTTTTGTGAGAGGACTTCGGGGTAAAATCTAAGGACCAACCTGCTAGTTCTCTATAGGCTTTTTTGTCACGAAAGAAGTAAGGTGTTGGTAATACTTTAGTCTATTTATTTTGAATTAGTGAAGTCCGAATGTAGTTGGACAGTAGCATGAGATTGATAAGTTAACCACGTCGGAGCTTTGTATGTCATAAATGTGCCTTGCTACCCTGGTTCCAAATAGCCTCTACCACAAATTCTAATTTTAGTCTGTATGCTGGAGAAGGAAATGACAATGCTAAATCTAAAATAAAAGAGTTTAATGAAACTGATTAAAGATGAACGTAATTATTGCTTATTTGTATAACTGCTTTGAAGAAAATTAGCTAGAATTATAATTTCTCTTTAATATAACATCTGGTCTTTCCACATTTTTATTTTGAATTAATCAATAACAGCTTTTTTTAATGACAGGTTATTTAAACTACAAATTAGAATTTGTGAAAAAGTGTTATAACATATCAGACTGAGACTGCCTATCTTAATGATAGATTAACCTTGAGAGATAGGAGTGACCAGTGACGTCAAAAATCAGAAAATGAAGCTGCAAAGCTGATGGTAGCGCATATATTTTGGCTCTGGATTTTTAGTCCTAAAGGTCCCTGTCTCAATTCTGCTACTCCATAATAGGACTTGGGTGCCAGAAAACTTTGAATTCACTTAAGAATAATTGGTTTCTCTCTTGTGTCCCTGGACTAAAGCATTTTGGCAAGAATCATGTCTCTTACTACTTTTGGTCTTGTTTTTACTGCTTGTACGTACCTGAGAAAAAATTAATTAGTTTTGACAAACTCAAATTTGATTTTTCATTTTTTTAGGAAGGCTTAGGCACCAAGTTTTGTTATGAAGTTGCGGTTCTGATGCCAAGTCTAATACTGAAATATTATACTTTTCCCTCCTTTGGCTTGTGTGTACTTTTTCTCGAAGTTTGTTATTTTTTTGGTTTGTGGTGGTTTAGCAGAGAATAGACAATATTTATGCAATTCTCGTCCTTTTTTTTTAACTCAACATGGATTTTCAAACAGTTATTTTAAGTTAGTAAATCTTTTGTTGATGTCAATAAAACTATACTGAATTCAGCAACCTGACGGTTTAAGTTTTTTTTTTCTGACAAAAAAAGAGAAACTTCAAAGAATGCAAATATTACTCATAGCGCTCTGCAAGGCTATACCCTCTGGCAATTAGGTGCTTTGAATCCTTCTATCATGTAAAACAATTCAAAAGTTATGCAAGGGCTAAAAAAGGAACCTTTTTCAATGGTTGAACATTGATGAATTGTAGAATAAAACCCTAAAGCTTTACTTATTCGTTGGGTCGCCAGACGATAATCAAAGTTACTGTAGCATCGCAAGCGAATGACTGTTTAACATCTGTCTAGATACCTCTATCTATGTACAGACAAGAATATTAACACAGAAAATAATGCAATGGGATATCACCTGATAGTTTTCTTTACCAGGCCGAATATTGGTTAGGGATGGAATAACTAAGTAAAAATCAAACGAGGGAAGATTAGTGAATAAATATAGGAGTAGGAAGTATATTTTGTAGGGGAAATTATTTCACTGTGAAATTCTGGTAGTAGATTATCGGTATATTGCGATTTTTTAAAACACATTTTTTAATAAATTAGCCTTGAGCTTGATTGTTTTTCTCTCATCGTGAGTTCTCCCACTTTCCGTTTTGAAAATTGCAGGAAGATGGTTGAATTTTGAGGAGATGAAATAGAATTCAGGTGGAAAAATCAGGGATGAAATAATATTTTCTTAACAATGGGCGTATTGCTTCATGGTTAGAGAGACAAATGTGGATATAACAGTTCAAGTGGTTTCTGACAAGATTTACTAAATGTATGGATAATCTTCAAGATATTGTTAGAGATCCTTGCTGAATAAGAATTGAGCTTATGTCTTAAACAGTCAAAATTTTTGTTTTATTCAGTAAATATATCGGGATTTTGGTAAATGAGACGGAATTTTTTTATTAACATCGGGGTTTAGTATACAATTACGAGCTAACTTTTTTTTTTTTTTTACAAGCGATACAGGTTTTAAAGAGTTTTCATCAGCTTTTTACTAGGATACGAGGTACGAAGAGAGATGAAGTAGCAATTGCTTGTGAAAACTACCACCCATGGTTGGTTGTTGTTGAACAGTTTTGCCGAGAAATTGTTACACTATAATATATTATAATATAATATAATAATATATTGAATTTATATTATCGGAGCATTTCTTCTACTCAGCGTCTTCTCAGCTGGCGACCCTAAAAAAAAAAAAAAAACTGATCTACCTATTACGTCTACAATTCAGACCTCTTCCCTATTTCATACCGTTTACGATGCATATTTGAAAACATAATCAAATTTAGTGAATATCAAGCTGCCAGCAAAGAAAGAAAGACTGCTATTCCGTGAGATTGTCCAGTTATTGATCATTGATGTGTAATAGTATAGTTTTACACGGTCAGCCTTAGAATCCCTTCCCTATACTTGATTGTGCTTGGTAAGATGAAGATGATAAGCAAAATTCATCCCAAAGATTGTTTGAAACTGAAAAATGTCTGATCTGGACCCCAGGTGCTTGTTTCCAGAAGAAGAGAAGTTTTCTTCCATGAACCCAGAGAAACAGTATTCAAATCTTCTTCTGTATTTTGGTTAGCGAGACGCTATCGAGCCTTTTTCATATTACGACCTCATCCAAGTGTTGGTTTGTGAATGGTTTTACAATTTAATTCCAAAATGTAGAAGATTTACACCAGACAAATATGGGTAAGCCATTATTTTCAAATGTTTGTTACAGAGTTTGTTGAAATTGCGCAAGCATGTGCCATTTTCTGCAATTAACCCAACAAGTTTCGATGGAATTTCATGATTTTTTTTTATTTTCATTTTGGGTGCTTGGATTTTCGGGGAGACAAGTTTTCTTTCGAAGAAATTGACGACAATGCGGGGATAGTTGAAGCACTGCCCATTCTCTTGGACCTCCAGTTCCGTGCACCAAATGTGGTTAGAGGTATTGCGTTATCGGCTGATGACGTCTGAAAGCTTTAGAGATCTTCTGTATGATAGAAAATTACCTTGGTCAATGCCCAATAAGAAAAAGTGTATACACGATGATTCTACATTTCGCATAGTTGCCTCTAACTTTAATTGTTCTAAGCCGGTGTTTCACATCTAATGTGTTCTAATTCGGACGCCAGCTATTTTGTAATATGCATTTCTGTTTCATTTTTTGGGAAGAGAGGATATTTCCGTCCTATTTCCTTAGTTCAAATTAAAGTTTCTTCATGTCTTATCTGCATTTTCTTTGTGCGATACCTAGATTGCACAATCTTACACAGTTGTAATTCTTGCAATAATCCATGCTGTTCTTTTGATGATGCAATATGCAATTTCGAAATGATTTCATTTAGAAGTGATAGTTAACAGGAGAAATAAAAATGAAAATGCAGTTTTTAATATTTTCTATTTTATTTTTTTTGCTGAAATGTGACTTGTTCATTTGACAATTGCATTTCAGTAGGTTTCCTGACTAAGAGAGGATTCAATTCAAGCAGATACTAACAGACGTCAAAAATAGAAGAAGGAAGAACTAGTAACGACCGCTAATTTCTGGGTGTGCATAAAAGTATGTACAAAGAATGAATCCCTTCACTGCATCGAGTTTCGTTACTAGCCGAAATGTTTTGGGGAGGGGAGGGGAGCAAGAGATTTTACCGACACGTAAAATCACTGCACGAGTCGGTAAAACCGCTGCATTTACCAACCGAGATATAGATTTTGGTACATATCATGTCACTATTTTAATATTGTTTATTTAGCCCAATGGAAAGTTGTAGCACCATCTATAAAATCACGGCAGGAGTTGGTAAACCTGCAGTGTTTACCGACCAAGTTCGAAATTTCTGTAGATGACATGTCAGTATTTTCGTGGTTTTTATTGAACCGAACAAAGAATTTTAACGGCGTCAGAAACATCGTGGCGCAAAGCACCACGATTTTACCGAATTATTTTTCATTACCGAGTGAACAAAAAAATGGGGGGGGGGGTCCACCCTCCCCCATATTTGACGGGCCTGGCTGCAGCACCAGTAGTCCAAAGGCATAATTTAAATAGGTCATTTTGAAAATAAACTGAGGAAATTTTATTATTATTTTTGTTTCTTCTTTTTATGCCATTAACTTTAATCCCAATTCCGTATCTATAAAAGAGAGATTTTAAGAGTAACGTTTTGCATTGTATCCTGACTTTTTTAAGCAAGCTTGAGGGATTGAAAAGATAGTACAATGCTTATTTTGCTTCTTTTTTTTTCAACTCTACAAAGTCTAATTGTTACTCTCATTACAACCCATAAGGTATTAGTGCTATATTTTCCTTCTTTTTTTCCTTTTCTTTTCTTTTTTCGTGAAATTGGTAATAAATCATGAAAAATAACATTTGTAATGGTATTTCTTGTAGTCTTTTACGTCAGAAAATACATTTTAGGAACTTTCCGAAGATTCATTTTCAATAGAGTATTGTGAGGTCATATGAAGAGTCATCTGCGACGTCACGCTTCCCATTGTATTTCTTCTAGTCTCTTCAACGTCAAAAATGCATTTAGGAACTTTTCGAAGACTCATTTCCGATAGAGTATTGCGAGTTCATGTTGTTAATATTTACTTGAAGCTTCTGTTATTGCAGAAAGCTATTGGAATAATATTGTCAAATCAATATGACCCATTTCAGCAAAAGATGTGTGAAATATTATATACTACATTTTCGTTTTTTTTCTGTTAGCTATCACGTCTAAATGAAATCATTTCGAAATTGCATATTGCATGATCAAGCGAACAGCATGGATTAGTGCCAGAATTACAGCTTTGTAAGATTGTGCAATCTAGGAATTGCACACAAAAAGTTTCAAATAAGATGTGAAGAAACTCATAATTTAAACTGTGGAAATATGATGAAAGTATACTCTTTTTCCAAAAAAAAAACTCAATAGAAATGTATATTATAAGATAGCTTTGATGCAAACTAAAGTGATTAGGTGTAAAACACCAGTTTGCAGCAATTGCAGTTACAGTCAGACTATCCCACATTTTCGGCGACTTCCTCGATAGAAAATTGGTCTCTCAGGAAATCATTGCTCCCGAAATCACTTATCTTCGTGAAAATTCCATCCAGACTTGTAGAGTTGGTTGTGGAAATAACGCCTCGTGCCTCACTTCTGACAAACTCCGTGGTCAACATTTGAAAACAAGGGATTATCCGTGTTCGTCTGGTGTTCATTTTCTCATTTTTGAATTAAATTGAAAAACCACTCGTAAACCTGCTCTTGGATGAGGTCCTATCGTAAAAGGTTCGATAGGGTCGGTTCCTCCTGTTCAGCAAAATATATAATAAGATCGGAAAACCGTTTCTCTGGGCTCAACACTGTTTAGTATATGAAAGAAGACTTCCCCTTCTAATGACCAGCACCTGGGATTCACATCCGATTAATTTCAGCTTAATAGGATTTATATGAAAGAAGACTTCCCCTTCTAATGACCAGAACCTGGGATTCACATCCGATTAATTTCAGCTTAACCGGATTTATCTGGGGTAATTTCTCTTTCTTCTTTCTCTTGCCAGGCACAACTAACCAAAGTGAAATGGGTCTAGAGTTGATCATACTAAACTGTACTATTAAAGCCCGGTACATAAGCGTACTGAAGAGGGGGGCAGCGGCCCCCCCTAGAACTTTAAATTTACACTAGATATGGTTGAAAAAAGGTAGATGACTAAAAATGCCGTTGATGAAAGGTACATGGTTGAAAAGGCTGGAAATAAACAGCCGGAATGATAGAATAAAAGTCAAACAAGAAGCAATTATCCATAATGTATTGGAAAGATTCGGTTCTAATCCAAGAAGATTGATGCTGAAGCTTATTAATGATTTTTGGTGATTACTTATTAATAAAGATTTCATAGGTTGATAGAACTTGCTGGCAATGTAAGGTTTTGTGAACTGCCAATATAACTTCAGCTTCCTCCCCCCCCGCCCTTCATCACAGAATGGGCTGCCCCCCCCCACTCTTGACAAGAAGCTACGTACGCCCATGGCCCGGTAAGTGGATAACCTCACATAAAGATCTTTTGTCTTTCTTTGCTGGTAACCATGTTTCCTGGGACAAACATAAGGAAGACTTAACAAAACGGGGTCACGGGAATTTTATTTGAAATTTCTACAAAAACATTACAATACAAGGTTAACACGATTTCTTCAGGCCTCAATTTATGCATATAGATTTATGTGTGGAAGTTTCGATTTATAATATGTAATTTGCCAAAGTTTATCAGATACCATTATCCTGTGGATGGAAAAGGGGTAGCAGTAGATACTTAAAAATACCACCCCTAATCATAATTTAGACTCAGGATCCATTACTGAAAGTACCGTTTGCTCAACTGAACTACTTTCCAAGATAGCAAAATGCCTATCATCTACAATTTTACCTTGCTCTACAGTTCTGATTTTCGCCTTTTTAGGGTTTTCGTAAAGAAGGTATAATGCTATTAGTTTTTTTTTTCCAAGACCTTTGAAGCACCATTCTGGTGTTTTGAAACCTTTGCCGCTTAAGATCGGATATGGTTACTATTCCAGTGTGGGTGTTAACATGCGATTTTCGAGTCCTGTTGTTTTACTGTAATGTTTCGCAAAAAAATAGTATATGTGTGAACCTAAGGCTACAGTAAATGTAAATAAAACACCCCCTTCAGTTCTCGAGAAATTGCGGCAAAAAAATCTTTTCATCATATCGCTCAAGCGTCAGAGAAGTCGCTCTTCGGGCACTGAGAAAAAAAAAATCAAGGTTTAGTGCAAAGAGTAGAGGTTTATCCACAACGACCCCCTAGCGTATGAGATAGTTTCTATGTGTTTTTGAGTGTTTATGTTGCTCTTTGCTTTCATTTAAAAAATTAAAAGATTGTAATAAACCCTGATTGAATAGATAAGAGTAGACCCCGGCTCCGCGCCGGCGGATCGACCGGGCGCCGCCAACGAGAGGCCCAGTCGAACGCCGCTGAAGTGTCTAAACGCCGCCGCAGGCAGAGGTGGCGGCGTTCGATCGACTTTAAATTAATTTTGCGGCAATTCTTTATTGCGTCAACCGCTGAGTCGGAGCTTTTCCTTCTCGTGTGGTTTAGTATTTTGATTTTCCTGATTAGAAATCAAGCAGGGCTTGCACTATCCCCGAATTTTCGGGTATTTCCCCGAAAATCTGCGTCACCGCGAAAAAAAATTTGGTTCCCCGAATCCCCGAAAATCACGCAATCACGGTGCCACCCCTAGCAATTTATCACCAGTGACTTTCCCTGCCAAATATTACTTTGCATACCATAATTCTTTACTACTCTCTTGTTCATTAATTTTCGTCTCTTTTGTTACTTTGCATAAAAACCAGACAGATGCAATATGTAATTGCAAATATTGCAATACACACAGTTCTTAATATGTTGACAAAAAAAAGTATCGTCTTTGTGAAATGAGTTTAAATCATTTCGAATGCAGTTTCCCAATCGCTATTTCTTGCATCATTCGTAGTCAAGAATTTTATTTTCAAGTTGAATAGAATTATAGAACGCATTCACTACTATACAGCTTCAGCCTTCAGTTGGATTTTGAAATTGACAGCCGACAGATTGTTTCTACAGCTGAATTGTAAGTTTGCAGATTTTTTTTTTCTGTCTTTAGATAAGATTTTCTTAATGTTTAATGCTCAATTGTTGAACGCCTGATAGAAAATAAATTCTTCTTTTTGAAACATTTTTACCCCCCCCCCCCCCCCCAGAAAAAAGCCCTTCTATTGAGACAAAATTTAGCTATAGACTAAGCTATGTACAAGGTTGGGGAAATAAAGATTGAACCGGAAGTTTCCCCCAAAAATATTATACATAAATAAATTGTAAATTATTGCCTATAGGGGGAGATAGGGGGCTATCATTTTTAAATGATAATACCTCTTTTTTTTTATTGAAAGCAGGGATCCCTAAAAGATAATTATTTTTTTTTTTCATTTAAAGTGGAGACAGAAGAAATGATATCAAATTTCCTGGGAAACCATTGAAATATTTTGATAGACCCAGGGCCCCCCATTAGGACTTGTTCTTTGTCTTGGGTATTTTGCGATTTCTCATAGGCTACTGGCCTAATTTGGCTTTTGTGTTTGCTCCCTTTTAATTGGATTCTTTGGATCTTATTGAATACCACGGCGAATCTATGCCTCACTTTTCCAATAATTAGAGGTATATCTGAATAATTTCGAAATTTTTGTTGTTGTCTTTGTACCCCTTTACTCATACCCTCAATTTTTTTTTTCAAGGAACATTAAGCTGTTTAACGTTATTTTGCGTTTTGGTTTGAACCATATAGTGACCTAGTTAATTATTAAGTAAGTTATTTTTCTAATTAAAGCTGAGACGGTATCCTATCAAGGTGGTATCCAGAGGGGAGGGGGGGTAGGGAGGTATTACATTTAAATGATAATGTCTCGAAATTTTTTTTATTGAAAGAACGGATCCCAAAAAGTTAATTTTATTTTCATTTAAAGCAGAGACGGCATCCTATCAAGGTGGTATCCAGAGGGGGCGGGGGGGGTGGGGGTTGGGGTAGTGAGCTATCATATTTAAATGATAATACCTCAATTATTTTTTTTTGAAAGCAGGGGTGCCAATAAGTTAATTATATTTTTACTTAAAGCAGAGACGGTATCCTATCAAGATGGTACCCAGAGGGGGGAGGGGGGGGGGGGTAGGGAGTTATTATATTTAAGTGATAGTAACTTGATTTTTTTTTATTGAAAGCAGGGATGCCAAAGAATTGAAAAGTTGACAAAAATTAAAAAGATTTTGTTAATTATACTTGATACAGCACTTGCATGGTTTTTTCGTCCAAAGGGAAAGGGACATATGCGTCAACCCCGTTTTTTTCTTATTGGTGAAACGGGTTTACTTTGAAAACATTCCTTCATAAGCACCAGGCAGATTCACACTAAAACGAATTGGTGTGACGAAAGCGATATCGACATCCCCACCTAACGTTACGCCCGAGTAAAAAGGGCGCCTTTAGCCCAGTGCCCAAGTTACATTAAAAGGCCAGGTCATAATAAAAGCTTTCAATTTGGGAGGTTCAAGGAGGAGTCTTTGACAGTCTTATGACATCAGGGTACTCGATGTTGCAACGTTCTTACGTATCTACAGTGGTTTAAAAAATTCGATCGCCCCACAAATGATTACCAAAAATATGCACAATGTAACATTTGGGATATTTTAACACTTTTTTTAAAGCTTTGAAAAAAAGCAAAAAAGGCTAAATACCCCTAACTACGCTTGAAAGCTATTTTAAAAAGAAACTCTTTGGAGATTTCCATGGAAATGACCATAGCAAAAGCTTTGAGCCTGGGTGGGGATCAAAGAGGTGGGGATCTTAAATTTGGTAATTTTTGTGAGCATTTGGAAATCAAAGCTTAAACTCAATAACTGATACTAAGTGTCCTAACATTTTGCTTGGATGTAAAGTGACGAACTAGGATGAAAATCTCAATATCTTCCTGGAGCTACTTCAGTCTGCATATCATTTCATTTAATTACATTTAAAACGGATGAGCTTTTCATTTTTTACCTACGAAAATAGCTGGCACTTAATTTTTCTTCATACCAAATAAACCATTGAGTGTTTTTTGTTTCATTGTAATTGAAGTGTTCTCATGTGAAGTGTTCATCATGTATTTTTCAATTTGATATATTGACTCCTTTTAGATGCAGTTTATAATTTGACTGATATTAGGTATTTAACAGTTTATAATTTGGAATGAATCCCCAAAAGAAAAATGAATAATATCCAAAAGAGCAGCCAAAAGCAATAAAAAAGCAGCCGTTCAGCCTTAGCCTCCATGACATATATTCTATAAAGAAACCAAAAAAAACTTTAAAATGTGTGTTTTTTTTAAATTGTTATTAAAAACCAGTTTTTAATACAAGAAGGCATTTTAGGAATCCAAAAGAGCAAAAAACAATCAATATCAAAGTCGCCCATTTCAATTGTTTTAAAGGTGATAAAACAGATATAGGCAAAGGGCATTATGAAAAAAATAAGCTTCTAAGTTCAAAGTTATATTCAAAGTTTTTACCCAGATAACTGACGAATTTTGTGATATGGTATTTGAAGTTTTGTATGTATTAATGCTCGATGAAAACAAACTACTAATTTTGATAATTATTTATGTTAAGAATACATAGCTAATAGATACTTCAACTAATCGTATTATGCAAGGGTTCTGAAACGCCACGGCCATTTCGTTTCTACCACATTTCTACTTCTCTTGATGAATAACAAAGAAGACCAATTTCCAGCCAGCGACCTGTGAATTTATGAACTCGTGAATAGGCTCGAATCTTTTGTAAATTTAAGCTGCGATTTGAGAAAGACTGATGAAAACATTAATGTTTGCGGTCAACATTGATCGCGCCGGCGGCGCGCCGTCTACATCTTACCGGCGGGGCACCGCCGACATCTTACCGGCGGCGCGTCGCGCTGTTTTTGGCCCTGCCGCCGCCGGTCTTCCCTCATCGGCGCGGTGCCCGGGTCTAGATAAGAGCATTTTTAGACGAGTACGATAGGATTTTTTTTTGTTCTTGCACAAATCTTGCATTATAATAGACAAAAAATTACTTATCAGGTTTTAGAGTAGAATATAATATTTACAGAAACATAACATAGTTCTAGTTTAAAGAAGATTAACGGTTGGCTTTTCCTGTATCCAAACAACAAAGGGAAACTACTCGCGGCAGTAATCGAAATACCCAATTTAGAAACTCGTTTTGTAGAATGGAGATGCTACGTTTCTGTCGTATTAGCATGGTTATTAACTGAAATAAAAAAAAAAATCAGCTCCATGTTCTAAGTATGTCCAATATTGCTCGATCCCTGAGAAATGTACTTTTGGGACTATGATAGTTTTGTCCCCCGTTTCTACTATTTGGGTGGCTTTCTCTCGAGATTTTTACGGTATTCCGTTAATTTTTTATATTCTATATAATTTTCTAACTTTTGCTATTTCTCCAAGTACATGCATCCACGCAATTTGCCCTCCCCTCCCCCTAAATCGGGTTGCTGCCAACATGGCTGGATCCATAAGTGTTCATTGAAACCCTTTTCCAAAAAGAAAAAGGGTAAGAAAAAATTTACGAATAGAATACTTTTTATTTTTGTAAAACAACTTCACATAATTAGCGAAGCATTAGGTTCACTTTTTTGAAAGAAAAAAGAAGAAAAAAAAGACTGAATTTGAACAGACAGAACCGTAATTTATGGTTACTGGGGCTCTGGTTTTAATAGTTAACTACATTATTTGATGCTTGAAATCAAAGACTGGAACATTTGTACTATCATTTATGCTGTTGATTCTAATGGATCATTGATTGTCATTGATTATATAGATTTACAGAGACAAGACTGTAATTAATTCTCGGAGAAAGGGTGCATAGGTTGGAATAATACAAAAAAAAATCCTGAAAATCATTATTATATTTGCAAATATTCAAAAAATTTGTAATTTAACGGATCTGCAACAAACTTCTACTATAAGAAAATATTGAATTGTCATAATTCCGTGTGCCGATTCCAAATGTGTAAGGAATTTTCCCCCCTTATGTCAATATTTTTCTCATAATTGTGTCTAATAATGGAAAATAGGGACCCTCTGGTTGCCTACTAAATAAAAAAAACAATTTTTTTCAACTAAAAGTAAGGAGCAACATTAAAACTTAAAACTAACAGAAATTATTACGTATATGAGGGGGATCGCCCCCTCATCAATACCTCGCTCTTTTGTCCCAATTCGAATTTTGTCCCAATTCTTTAAGAATGACTCCTGAATCACAAAGACTGTTCTTTAGGATAAAAATCTTTTAAAAGTACTAAAATAGACTTTAGCGTAAAGAGAGAGGCATTGACGAGGATGCGACACCCTCATATACGTAATAATTTCTGTTCGCTTTAAGTTTTGATGTTGCTCCTTACTTTCAGTTGAAAAAACCTGTTTTTTTATTTAATTTCTGATCTTTTTTAATAATGCTGAGAAGTTCGGCTCCTCCATGGGAAATTCCCTTACCCCTGAAAAATTTCTCCATGGAAAGATCCTCCCACGTAACCTCCCCCCCCCCCCTTTCCACCAGAAAAATTCCCCCTGAAAACGTCTGTATACTTCCCAATAACCAATGCTAATGTAAAAAATGGGCTAAGTTCATAATTTGCAACCCTTTCCCCGGGGACTGTGGGAGGTTAAGGCATCCTCAAAGACATAGTTATTATATTCTTCGACTATGCTGAAAAAAATGGCTTTCTCAAAATTTTGATCGGGTGCCTTTGGAGAAAAAATGAACTTGGGAGGGGGGCTAGCTGACTTCCAATATTTTTGGTCACTTAAAAAGGGAACTAGAAACTTTTGATTTTCGATCAAATGAGCCCTCTCCCGATCTTCTATGATCACTGGTTCGTTATGGTCATCCCTGGAAAAAACAGCAACAAATAAACACGCATCCGTGATCTTTCTTCTGGCAAAAAATGCCAAATTCCACATTTTTGTACATAGGAGCTTGAAACCTCTACAGTAGGGTTGTCGGGTATGCTGAATCTTATGGTGTGATTTTCATTAAGATCATTTGATGTTTTGGGAAGTGTCACCCCTTTTTAAAAAATAGGGCAAATTTTCTAAGGCTCGTAATTTTTGATGGGCACCATTAAGTATGATGCGTTTTACATATTTTTAATAAGCATCGGAATTCGATTCTTTTGATGTATCTATTGTTATTAAGCGTCGGCTTCTTAAGGGTTTTAGTTGCCATTGAGCCGTGTCGCTTCTTACTTACTCTTCGTTACTACGAACTGTTTGACTATGGATTTAACTCTGCACTTTTACGCTTTAGAATCTCTCCGGCAAAGACAGTGTGGCTACCCGAGCGCGTTTTTTTTGGGGGGGGGTGTCCTCTGTCCTGTTTCGCAGGTCATGGGCATATTCAAGAGGGAGGTTGTTTCTAAAACCCAGTCGTAGACACAATTGACAATCAATTACAAAGAAACTGACACCAGACGTCTAATATTATTTTCTTAGTCTGTATTTTTGGGTGATGACGGACTCTGTCTTGTAAGGATCTCTGCTAGGCTCTCCGCTTGCTGAACCATTTTTCGACGTCAAAATACTTAGCCAACTCCAATCAGAGGCAACGTTATAGCGTTGCCTATAGTAAAGGCCATACGGCTCCAATGTTTTATTATTATCATTTTTTTCTCCAGAGGCACTTCATATAGAAGGGGTCATCGCAGAAACTTCAAAGAGGATTCATTCGATTGAAAATCGAGAGTTCTATTGCCGTTTTTCATAGTCGAAAGTGATTGGAGGGCAACAAGCCCCCTCCCACGCCCATCATTACCCCAAACACATCCAGTCAAAATTTTGAGATAGCAATTTTGTTCAGCGTAGTTGATTTCCAGATAGAAAATATGTATTTGAGGAGGACACTCCCCCACAACCCTCAGGGCAAGGGTTTTAAGTTATGCCTTGGGGGCATAGAAGGTTTTTATAGAAGGCGTTGCCGTAGAAACTTCAAAAAAGGCTCATTAAATTGAAAATTCAAAGGGCTAGTGCCCTTTTTAATAGTCAAAAGTGATTGGAGGGCAACTAGCCCTCCCCCACGCCCATCATTCCCCCAAACACATCCAATCAAAATTGTGAGATACCGATTTTTTCAACGTAGTTGATTTCCGGATAGAAAAGATGTTTTTGAGGAGGACACTCCCCCACAACCCTCAGGGCAAGGGTTTAAGTTTTGTCCTGGGAGCATATAAGGTTTTTATAGAAGGCATTGTCGTAGAAACTTCAAAACAGGCTCATTCGATTGGATATTCAAAGGGCTAGTACCCTTTTTAATAGTCGAAAGTGATTGGAGGACAACTAGCCCCCCTCCCCACTCACATCATTCCCCCAAATACATCCAATCAAAATTTATATATAGCCATTTTGTTGAGCGTAGTTGATTTCCATATAGAAAATATCTTTTTGAGGAGGACGCTCCCCCAAAACCCTCAGGGCAAGGGTTTTAAGCTAGACCCTGGGGGAATACAAGGTGTTTATAGAAGGCGTCCCCAAGCCCATCCGATAAAATTTTTATAATAGCCATTTCATTAAAAATAGTTCAAAGGTCAGATAACAAAAATTCCTGTATCGAAGGAACCCGCCAGGGCCCGGAGGCAGGAGTTATGAGTAATGCTCTAGGGGCATATATAGTTCTTGTGGAAGGGATGCTGGTATAAACTTCGGAGAGGGCTCATTTGATTTGAAATTGAAAGTTCTTGTTCACTTTTTAAGAGTCAAAAGAGATCGGAGGGCAACTAGTCCCCCCCCATCCTCCATGCCCTAAATGCATCAGATACAATTTTTTAGATAGACAGTTTGTTAAAAATAGTACAAAGTTCTGATAACAAAAAAAATCCGGTGTCGACACAGCCCCCCAGGGCCCGGGGATAGGCGTTGTAAGTTATGCCCTGGGGGCAAATATGGTTGTTATGGAAGGGATGCTCGTATAAAATTCCTAGTGGACTTATTTGATAGAAAATTGAAAGCTGTAATTCACTTTTTAAGAGTCAAAAGTGAATGGAGGGTAGCTAGCCTCCCCCCACACTCTATTTATTTTTTTCCCAGAGTCACTTTATATAGAAGGGGTCGTCGTATTACTTCAAAAGGGGCTCATTTGATTGGAAATCGGGAGTTCTAGTGCCCTTTTTAAGAGTAAAATGTCATCAGAGGACAACTTGCCCCCTCAAGCCCCTTTTCCCCAAATACATCTGATAAGAAATTTGAGGTAGCCATTTTGTTAAAAATAGTTCAAAGATCATATAACAAAAACTCCTTTACGTATGGTCATTTCATTAAAACTAGTTCAAAGGTCAGATAAGGAAAACTCCCATGTCGACACAACCCTCCCCCCCCAGAGCCGGGGCAGGCGTTGTAAGTATTGCTCTGGGGGCATATATGGTTCTTATGGAAGGTATGCTCGTATAAACTTCAGAGAGGGTTTCCTTTGAATGGAAATTATAAGTTGTAGTTCATTTTCTCAGAGTGAAAAAAGATCGTAGGGTAACTAGCCCCTCCCGCCCTTCACGCCTTTGGGTGTATCATATGGATAAGCCCAATCAATGATAATTTTAGGTGACTATTTTGTTAAAAATAGTTCAAAAATCAAATATTAAAACTCCAAGGTCGACACAACGCCCCAGGGCCCAGGGATAGGCGTTGTAAGTTATACTCTGGGGATATATATGGTTCTTATAGAAGGGATACTCGTATAAACTTCAGAGAGGGCTCATTTGATTGAAAATAGAAAGTTCTAGTTCACTTTTAAAGAGTCAAAAGAGACCGAAGCTTAATCTAGGCCCCCCACGCCCTTTGTCCCCAAACCCATCCGATAAAAATTTTGAGATAGTAATTTTGTTAAAAATAGTTCAAGCATCAGATAATCAAAACTCCGAGGTTGACACAAGCCCATTTTTTCACTTTGATATTGTTACTTTGATATCAGTTTTGATACTTTGATGAATATTTGATTATTTTTTAAAGTTTGATTTTGAAATAAGGAATTTTTAAAAACTTTAAGTTTTTGCAATCAAAAAAGAGCCAAAATTAATTAAAAAAAAAACTTTCCGAAAAATAAGTTTTTCAAAGAAAAGTAAAGGCTATTTTAAACTTAAGCTCAGTAGATACAAATACCTTTTAAAATTCAAAACGACCAGAAATTACTATTAAAGAATAAATGAAACCCAAAACGAACATAAATTAAATAAACAATCATAGCAAAAACATACAACAAGTAATAATACAAATGAACAAATAGATCTTAAAGCGAGTAATGCTTAGATTGAATATGAAAATCAAGGTTTAAACGAAAAAAAATATTTTCCTATCGAAGTATAAATGAAGCTTAAAACGAACAGAAATTAAATAAACAAAAAATTAAAAAAAACATACAGTTGATACTAATATAAATTAATAAATAAATCTTAAAATGAGGCAACCTTCAATTTACCATATAAATCAAGCATGAAACAAAAAAAAATCACTACAAACAAGAGTTTGGGTATGACCTCCTTCTCTCACTGGAAAAGTCTAAAACCTACCGCGTCATTGGCGCTTTACTGAAAACTGTGTGCGTCTTGAACAGTCTTGGAAAGTATAAACAACATCAAATAGAATATTTTATGTATAATGATGTAAATTGTTGAAAGATCCATCAGTTCAAGAATTTGTTTCACTGTAATTGTATTTTATTTTCAATACTGTAAGAACTGGAAAATTAAATATTTGTAATATAATCCGTTTTCAGCTAAGCGCCAATGACGCAGTAGGCTTTTGGTTTTTATTTACCCTTGGGAAAGGAGGCAGTATTCAAACACTTGTTTGTAGGGAAACTATATTCGTCTCTGACAACTTTAAAAAGAGCTAATAAATTAAACTGAATATTTGATGTATAATTTTATTAATTGCTGAAAGCTTATCAGTGCAAAATGATACTGTAATTTTAATGATTATTTTCAATATCAAGTACAAAAGAAAATATTTGTCATAAAATTGGTTTTCATTAAAGCGCCAATGACCCAGTAGGTTTAGACTTTTAGAGTGAGAGAAGGAGGTCATACCCAAACTCTTGTTTGTAGTGATTTTTGTTCGTTTCAAGCTTGATTTGCACATTCAATTTAAGTTTCGCTCGTTTTAAGATTTATTTATTAATTTACATTAATATTTATTGTATCTTTGTCTCCATTGATTGTTTATTTAATTTCTGTTCGTTTTAAGTTTCATTTATACTTCAATAGGAAAATATTTTTTTTCGTTTGAACCTTGATTTTCATATTCAATCTAAGCATTAATCGCTTTAAGATCTATTTATTCATTTATGTTATTACTTGTTGTATGTTTTGCTATGTTTGTTTATTTAATTTCTGTTTGTTTTGGGTTTCATTTATTCTTTAATAGTAATTTCTGGTCGTTTTTGGTTTTATATTTAAAAGGTATTTGTATCTGCTGATCATAATTTTAAAACGGCCTTTACATTTATTTTAAAAACATATTTTTAGGAAAATTTTTTTTAAATTAATTACGTTCAGATGTAGTAGGTGACCAGGCTTATCTAATGGTTTACCTTTGTAAAGTGCAAAAAACCATTTGTGTCATTCCATAACTGACCATGTCAGATGCCCTTGTTTGAAACTATAAGATTTGCATTTTAAAAAGAAATAGGTCCACCGTTTCCTCCAAAGTAAACTCAATTGAATGATTCATTTTCTGTAAGGCATTAGGCCTACTCGAAAACTTTTTTCTAACTATTAATGAGAATTTATTGTTAATAAATCTAACTAAAACTGGCTATAATCTAAAAATTTTCATTTCGTTTGTGCTAACAATAAAAAAATGAAATCTCTAGAAAATCAGAAGAACGAGAATCATTGCGCCATATCTGATAGAATGTACATAGATTTTATTACATCTGTTCTTTGAAATTGTTTTGAATTTATTTAGAAGAGAGGATGGGACTATCTATGCTATGTAATATGAGTAGAATTGATAGCTGACAGAATGTTTCATTTTTAAATGACACTCATACGTTCTATTGTTTGTTTTATAACCTTTTAAAATAAATTAACATTTTAAGATTTCAATACACTCATCTGAACGCTTTGAGGATCACATTTTTCTTTTCACAAACATAAGCCTAGTCTTTCATTTTCTCTACCGCTTTGCTCCCTCTCTAGCTTGCTCTCTCTCTCTCTTTCTTTCTTTCTCTCTCTATCTCTCAGTCTCTCTCTTTCTGTCTCTATATATATATATCTATCTCTCTATCTATATATATAGCTATCTCTGTATCTATATCTCTATATCTATGTCTATCTACATATAACTCTATCTCTCTCTCTCTATCTCTTTATCTCTCTCTGTCTCTCTCTCTCTCTCTCTCTCTCTCTCTCTCTCTCTCTCTCTCTCTCTCTCTCTCTCTCTCTCTCTCTCTCTCTCTCTCTCTCTCTCTCTCTCTCTCTCTCTCTCTCTCTCTCTCTCTCTCTCTCTCTCTCTCTCTCTCTCTCTCTCTCTCTCTCTCTCTCTCTCTCTCTCTCTCTCTCTCTCTCTCTCTCTCTCTCTCTCTCTCTCTCTCTCTCTCTCTCTCTCTCTCTCTCTCTCTCTCTCTCTCTCTCTCTCTCTCTCTCTCTCTCTCTCTCTCTCTCTCTCTCTCTCTCTCTCTCTCTCTCTCTCTCTCTCTCTCTCTCTCTCTCTCTCTCTCTCTCTCTCTCTCTCTCTCTATCTTTCAGTCTCTCTCTGTTTCTCTCTCTCTCTCTCTCTCTCTCTCTCTCTCTCTCTCTCTCTCTCTCTCTCTCTCTTTCTCTCTCTCTCCCACTTTCTCTCAGTCTCTCTCTCTTTCTCTCTCTCTCTCTATCTCTCTCTCCCTCTCTCTCTCTCTCTCTCTCTTTCTTTCTCTCTCTATCTCTCAGTCTCTCAGTCTCTCTCTCTTTCTCTCTCTCTCTCTCTCTCTCTCTCTCTCTCTCTCTCTCTCTCTCTCTCTCTCAGTCTCTTTCTCTCTCTCTCTCTCTCTCTCTCTCTTTCTCTCTCTCTCTCTCTCTCTCTCTCTCACTTGAACTATTTTGCACTATTTATTTTGTTTATTTGCATTCTTCCATCCGAATCTTGAATGAAATGATTTTTTTTTTACAAAATCTACTCAAAAAAGATGGAAAATATCTTTCTAAGGTTCATCCATGACCGTGAAAAAGATAGACAAATAATAACCCACAATTGACTGAATTAATTATCGGGGAGTCGAAGATCCCTTTACGTCATTTACTCATTGGGAATGCATTACTTCCACAGAAATATTTTAGAATAAATATTGCAGTTAATTAAGAAAATTTTATAGAAAAATGATGTTGTGTGCATACTTTATATTTTCAAAGGATATGTTGAAACACAATGGAAGATGGTATACCCATTGCTTCAACAGTTGGTGTTATTAAATATCGGTTGTTTCCAGTCAGTCTCGTTGAAACCGTAGCCTTGTCTTTTCAATCGATACTTATCAAAAATGTGTGTAAACATCAGTATTTGTGAAATTAAGGCAGTGGCGTAGCTAGCATGGGTTCCAGCCAGCTTTTAACCCAATAAGAATCTATGAAGCAGCCTAAAAACATAAATTTGAACATAAGTTATTAAAAGTGAAACACTCACAACAAAATTCGAATATTAGTTCCTTTAATTCTGCTTGACTTAGAATTAATAGGTAACGGTGGAGAGCATAGTAGTCTTTTTTAACTTAAAATTTCAGTTGCCTTCAAATAATTTAGAGCTCTGTGGACGCTTTTAAATTGGTGACAGTTTGAACTTTCAGGGAAAGTCGAGGATTATTTTGAATTGATTCGAAGGACACTATGTGTGTTCAGGTGACCGAAACTGTGCATCTGTAATACCTCAGTAATGGCTAAGGATATCAAGTTTAAACTTTCAGGTAGTGCTGGGCAATGTTCAACTAAATCAAAAGACTTTATATGCATCCAAGTGGTCAAAAGGCGCATCTGCAATGTATCAGGAATGGCTAAGCTTATTTAGCTGAAAATTTTAGGGCATGTTGGAGGGATGTTGAACTAAATCAAAAGACACTATGAGCATCCATGTTGTCAAAAGGACAAGTCTACAGTATTTCAGGCGGTTAATAGTATTAAGTTGAAACATTCAGAGAATATTGAAGGAGTGGGGAAGGGCATTGGACACTTTGTGCTTCAGGTTGTCAAAAGAACAAATAAACGTTCAAATGGGGATAAATCCATTTATTAGACACTGAAAACTGATACAAAAGTCCGGATATATTGACCACATATACAGCGATCTCCATTAGCAGAAATACTACAGCAAATTAAAACTAACATATTTATATAGAACAAAATAATAACTTTCGGTTCATTCACGAAATTTGTCTGAGGGAGTTCCATAACTGGGTTCATCCGAAGTCTTGAGTTGTAAATTCTCTTCTTTAATATTGCCTGAACTTAAGTTGAATTTCTAATGAAGGTGGCAAAATCTTTTTCATCTTCTAATTAAAAAAGGAATGTTTTTGTCTTTATACTTATATACTTGATTGGTCACATATCTCCATATATACGACGATGGGGAGATGTGACTAATCAAACATATAACTATAAATTCAAAAATATTCATTTTGCAATTAGAAGACAAAAAAGGTTTTGCCACCGTTCATAAGAAATTCAGTGAATGAACCGGAAGTTGTTATTTTGTACTGCATAAATTTGTTAGTTTTAATTTTAACGCTTTAGTATTTCTGCTGATGAAGATCGTTGTATGCGTGGTCAATGTATCCAGACTTTTGTTTCTGTTTTCACTGTCTAATAAATGGACTTATCCCTACTTGACCGTTTATTTGTTCTTCATAGAAAGACAGTGTGGTCTTGGAAACTGAAATTTCTAATTTAAGGTATTACGTCGAAAATACGTTATCAAAAGGGGGTATCTGCAACATCTCAGGAACGGTTAAGGATAGCCTACTAAGTTGAGACTTTCAAGGAATATTGAGGGGGCTATTGAACTAGATCATAAGACAATATATGCATCCAGGTTGTCAAAAGGTCATATCTGCAATTTCCCAGGAACTTCTAAGGGTATTAAGTTGAAATTTTAGGGGAAGGTGTTGAACAAAATCAAAAGATTTTGTTCAATATGCATCAAGGTCATTAAAAAGGCGAATTTGCAATATGTAGAGAATGGCTAAGGTTAATTAGCTGAAGTTTCGAGGGAATGTAGAGGAGAATACTGAATTAAATCAAAAGACACCAAATGCGTTTCGGTTGTTAACATGGCGTATGAACAACACCTCTAGCAAGGTTAAGGGTATTAAGTGTAGACTTTCAGGGAAAGTTGAGGGACATGTTGAACTAAATTATAGACATTACATGCATCAGAGTTGCCGAAAGGGCTTCTCCGCAATATCTTAAGAATGCCTTGCGTCATTAAGTTGAAACTTTCAGGGAATGTTGAGGGAGATATTGAACTAAATCAAAAGACATGAACTGCATCATAGTTATTGAAAATTGCATGCAGACAATAACTTAGAAGAAGCTAAGAGTACTAAGTTGAAACTTTCAGGGAAAGTTGAGGGGAATGTTGAAATAAATTAAAAGACACTCTCTGCAACCGGTTTGTCAAATAACGTATCTGGAATATCACAGAAACGACTAAGTGTATTGTGTTATATTTTTCATGGAAAGCTGAGGGGCTCGTGTAACTAAACCAAAAAAAAAATATGCGCTGAGGTTGTCAAACTGATGTATGTTATTTTTTTTTATTCTCAATGCTAATGTTCTCTCTGCTAAAGACTCTGCTAATGTTTCAGAACCAAGTTAACCACAACTGGAAACAAATCTGGTGCGTTGATTCTTGACGACCCTTTTTTTAAGAACAGATCAGAACTCTGTTTAGTAAATGAGCTCAAAATGTATTTATTTAAGAAAACAAGCAGCTAAAAGAAAACACAACACAAAAAGATTCTTATAATGATTGGGTCGATCAACAGTTTTCTATACTCATGGTTGCAACATGATGGAGATCAAAACGGCATCAGCCCTATAGAAGCCAAAAAATTATACAGGTTTTCTATCCATCTTTTGGAATAACATTCCCCTGAACAAACCATCCAAGGCTCTATACCTTGGATTTTTATTTTGGCTAGCTCAATACTGAAGGGTATTTTTTTCCATTGAATAATGGATTTTTAAATGGGAGATTGCTGGGCAACAGTAGAAACACATTTAGGGATTATAAAGGCTCTATCGGATAAAGGGAGACAGTGGGCTTCCGAATTATTAATATTATAATAGGTTAAAAGTTGAGGAGGAAGATTGTTGCGGAAAGCTGAGTAAGCAAGTGATAAGTTTAATCTTTTTATGATTTGATCTAGTGGTGCTATACCAAAATCGGAGTACAAATCACAGGTTGAATATAGACGGGGAAGCCGGAAAACTGCTTTAATGGCACGGTTTTGGGCAATTTTTAGTATTTTAGTGAAGGAGCGATTTGTATTTACCCAAACTGTTCCGCAATAAGAAAAGTAATGAAAAATAAAGGAATAATAGAGGATAACTAGGATGTCAGGAGGAAGAAAATAATTCATACGGTTAATCATAGCTACTTGTCTCAAAATTATTGTTGTGGTGTAAGAAATATGATTAGAGAATGACAAGCATGAGTCAATAAATACACTAAGAAACTTGGCAACCTCCACTTGCGGGAGGATTTCGGAGGAGTACTTGAGACCAAGAGCAGGTTGGATTTCCTGTTTGTTGTAGAGGGTTCTAAATAATACTGTCATCAGCAAATATTACAGGATATACTGAAGGGCCCAGGTCCATAACAAGATTATTGATATACATGAGAACTGAAATCAGGCCTATAACCGAGCCTTGCGGGACACCCCTCCGAACAGGTAAGGGCTGGGAAGATACTCCATCCAGGCTCACACTCTGTACCCTTCCAGATAGATAAGAGCCGAACCAAGAGAGGGGAACTCCACGAATACCGTAACTATTTGATTCACTTATTAAAATACTATGATCGACCGTGTCAAAGGCCTTAGAGAAATCCAAAAATAAGCCCAATACAGTTTTTTTTTTTTAGGTCAAGTTGTGAGCGTATGAACTGTGTGGCGTCAATTAGAGCATGAGAAGTGGAAAATTTCAGCCAAAAGCCATATTGGTGAGGAGAATTCAAGGAAACGGAGTGCCGACTGGCGAACAGAAAGGAAGGCAGACGTCTGAAGATAATTCTCTTAAGCACTTAGGATATAACAGGAAGAATTGAGATTGGACGATAATTACCTATCTCAGTTGGATCACCCTTTTTAAGAACTGGAATAACAATGGCTGACTTTAGTAAATCAGGAAAAACTCCGTGGGTTAAAGATATGTTGGTAATGTGCTTGATGGGCTCGCAAACAGATGAAGATATGGTCTTCAGGAGCTTATTACTTAATCCAATACAGTCAGGTGTTAAACTAATAGGGAGAGAACCGATGATTTGAAGTACATCATTGCTATCAGTTGGGCAGAGAAACAAGGATCTAGAATTAAGCAAGGGAGTACAGCCGGAAAGGAGGAGCGGGAGTCAGTATGAGGAATATTAGAAAAATAATTATTAAATGCGTCAGGTGCATGTAAAGGGTCAATTAATCTGCCATTTGTGTGTTTAAGGCGAATAGGTATAGACTTTGATTTTCTGTTTTTTGAGAGTATATCATTGATGGTGGACCAAATCTTTTTCAGGTTACCTTTGCAATTGAGAATTTTGTATAATAATATTTTTTCTTCGCTTCACGGATAAACTTAGCGTATAATTTTTTATAATTTTTATAATTTGATAGGTCAATATCAGAACTAGTCTTAGAGGCTAACTTATATAATTTATTTTTACGATACGAGGAGACAATGAGGCTATGTGACATCCAGGGGCATATAGCGATAGTTTTCTGACAAGGTTTACGAATAAGAAAAGTTGAATGGATAATCTTACTTAGTCGTTGCGCAAAACCATTTGTGGCAGAATTTACCTCTCTCTTGACAATTTAAAACATCGGACCCAACAGGGGTTCTTAATGCGTTCTTAGGCGATCAGTAAAATGGGTCACATTCGCAGAGCTGTAATTTCTAGTATGGGTTGGGATATTTATTCTAGAGCGTTGAGATAGTGGTTACGAAGATAGTGACAAGTAAATAGGAAAGTGATCCGACAGATCCGAAAATACTATATTTGAGAACAGGTCATTTCCTAGGGAAGTAGATACAAAAATATTGTCAATTTGAATGTTGAAGTTGATCTCACAGGATCAACTCTACTGGGGAAAACAAAATTGTGGGTAGAAGACCACTCGCGGTTACTGATTCAAAAAAAGTGTTAAATTCAATATTTTTACCAACATTGAGGAAGTTACAATTAAAGTCCCCAAGAGCTATTGCCTTTTTATGGGGTAGATTAGTAAAATTAGAGAAATCATCAAACAGATTGCAAAAATATGAGGTCGGAAATGGAGGAGGTTTATAAAACAAGGAAAGTACATAGGAATTTTGGCCGATAACTATGTTAACAATTATTGGCAACTGAATAAATACATCTGAGATTTATTTGTGTAGAGAAAAGAGATTAGCACTCTGATAGCCTGGTAAAATATATATATTCGAACGGATGTAAAGTGAGATACCCCCAGAACACTTAGTCAATCTCCTGGGCATATGGATTATTTGGTAACCAGGGAGTAAGAAATCACTAATGTCATCATTATCGGAAAGCGATGTCTCTGTTAATCCTATTACGTCAAAAGGGCAAACGTCATTAAAACAGGTCGTCAATTTCTGTGTTATTATGTTGTTCGGATTTTTCTTGTATTTTTTTATTTTGCCGTGGCTTGGGGCTTCTAAAATCGTTTCAGGTGCTGGTGATTCCTTCAAATTTCTGGGGGACTTGGTAGAAGTTGGGATCGTAAGAAATGTTGAATTGGAATGGCATTCCATGCCTTCTTTGAAAGATAAAAGTTGGACCATAGCTGTTTGTCATATTTCCTCTCCTAGGAACGTAGTAATGACCTTTTTTTTAGGATACTTTTCAGTTCAACTGGTTCACTGCCAACATCGATATGATTGGAAACTGCGAGGTATGGGGCTAACCTTTGCCATTCTTGGTTATAATGATTAATAACTTGTGAACGCGATAAAACTGGGTGTTGAGATGAAAAGGAAGGCTGCAAATTGGCGTTAAGTAGAGGAAACTGAGTGGAACATTGAGTAAATGAGTGTTATGAATATTCTTTTTACTAAGCAAGAAAGAAATCAATGTCAATTAGAAACGAACAGAAATTAATAAAAAAAATCCTCCAAATCAGTTTTTCAAAACATAGCAAGGAGCTACATTAAAACAAAGTTCTGGAGAAATATCCTCAAATAATAATTCAAGCTTAAAAGGAATAAAAATAACTATCAATAAACAAATGAAACCCAAAAACGAACAAATATTACACTAGCTATCAAGCCCAACTTAAAACGAACATAAATTGCCACAAACAGGAGTAGGGCTCACGGGCTAAGGATCTTCTAAAGACCAGAGCGTCATATATTTTAAAGATTTCATCTTTTATAATGTTAATAAATGTAAAATTTCTAGGACTTTCAGGAAAAAATATCAATATATATTAAACTTTTAATCTACATTTAGTAGTTGATTTTGAATTAAAATCAAGTAGTTGCGGGCATGCATCAAGCCATGGCTAATTGTAGAAAAAAACAAAGACAGATAGTCCCAGTGAGTGAGAGGCAAATCTTGGATAAGCCCTTTTTAGGATTGTATAAAAATGATGTCATTAAAAATGACATCAAATGATATCATCAAATGAGAGATTAAAAATGATGTTGGTAGATGCGTCAACTCAAAATCAATCCAATCTTTCATCTCTTAATTCAATGACTATCTACCTTAGTTCTGCCCTAGGAGATTAGATTTGAGAATTCTTTTCAGTAAAACGCAAGGGATGTTCTGGTTTAAAGAAGGCTTAGGAGGCGTTAATCTTAATCCTAATTGCGGTAATCACTGTTCTTTTACGTTTTACTTCATTATTTATTGCAATTTCTGTTCGTTCTCGTTTTCAGTTGTTTTTAGTTGTGATTTATATATATTCTAAGCTTGAATTATTATTTAACTTTATTTCTCCTCGTTTTTGGC
Organism: Artemia sp. Qi Xiang Cuo; assembly: GCF_049724085.1. Lineage (NCBI taxonomy): Eukaryota > Metazoa > Arthropoda > Branchiopoda > Anostraca > Artemiidae > Artemia > Artemia sp. Qi Xiang Cuo. The sequence goes on along the minus strand of NC_142798.1, from coordinate 45,662,113 downwards.
TTAAAAAGCTCTTTACTTTTCTTAAAAAAAAATCACCCGGGAAAAAGCTATGTTAAATTAGTTGCCCAGAAAGATAGTAAGCAAGTAACTGTTAATGTCCATTTCAAAGACTTAATCGGATTGCCATGTCCAAACACAAAAGCTTATGGAATGCAACAATACATAAAAAAAAGCTGCCAATAATTTTTTGGAAACTACTGGGAGGTGCAGAGCTGTGAAAAATGTTCCACGGTCATAAAATTGCGTTGCCGATGTGTCTAATGTGGGAAGTTCGCCTTGGCCGACGATGAATCGAAAATATTGAAGCTGAATCCAGAGGAGATGGACCTATTCAAAGAGTATGTATTTGTTTCAGGCCCTTTGCGCAATTCCTTGCATTATTGGAAAGATACAGATATTGGTTTTTTGTTACTGTTTGGCCAGTGCTTTATGGTTTAGACACCAAACAAAACGGACTTTGAAATGTTCGCATTATCACGATTAGATAATTTTAATTGACAAATACATATAAAATATTTTTGCAACACCTGCTAAGAAAATCATAGGGTTTGTTGGCAGCAGGTGAGAGTCTTTTCTATTCTACATATTTTGAAAACACTATTTTATTTTATTCTACATGGCATTGAAACTCGATTCGTACATACAAAACAACCATTCTACTTACATAAAACACAAATATAAATACTACTCTTTTGCAAGGGAAAATCTTTTCGCTGTGCCCTTGAAGGATGTAAGATGACTTCATTTTCGTGTTACAGCAGGAATTATATCCCGTTCACAGGGGCGAAATTTCTTATTACAAAAGAAGCTCTAGTCGTATTTCTTAATGGATGTACCATATTCGACACTCTTCGCGCATGACTATGGAGATCACCATTAATGGAAAATAAAATTCGAAAGAAGAGGGAAGTACATTATAAAGATATTATATAACAATATTGAATCGATAATCACTAGTTTTTGAAATGCCAAGAAGTTGACTTTTAATGCAACATTCATTAATATTACAATTAATGAATATTTTAGGTGACAAAGGTTTAATAGCTTAGTTTTGGATTTACTGGATTGTTTTATAACATGCCACAAAATTACTTGCCCATATGGCAACCAAAGGAAATATAAAGGTAAAAAATAGCAAAATAAAGCAATCTAAGAATTTTCTTAGAAACTAAGTTTTTAACTCGGCGGTGGAAACCTAAAGTTCTTGACAATTTTGAAGCTAAAACATCACAGTGTGTTTTCCATGATAGATTTGCATCGATCATAGAGCCCAAATGCTTTGTTACCTTTAATTTTGTATTTGTTTTCTATTCACTATAAGTTCTGATTTTCAATGCTAGCTCTCCCAGAAAATAAAATGTAACTATTTTTTGTAGAATTTAATGTCAAAAGATTTAAATCTGCCCATTCAATAAAGTCGGCCAATGGCTTTCTCTTTTTACCAAAAAGTAGATTGAATGCTGGAGCAGCTACAAGTAAAAGAATATCATCTGCAACAAGGATTATACCAGCCTCTGAAATATATTGCTTAATTGGAGGAATAAAAATAAAAGAGGATCTAGTATAGATCCTTAGGGTACTCCGCAGGCTATCCCATTAGCTGCAGAAGTTAAACACCCGTTCACTACAATTTGATTCCGACCGCTCAAGTAAGATTTAAAACACAAGAAGCTCTTTCCAGTTACACTGATTTTATCCAGCTCAAGTAATAACTGCTTATGGTCAACCATGTCAAAAGCTTTCTTCAAATCTAGGAATAAAGCAGCTTGAATCAAACCCAATTCGAATGCCTCATTTACCCAATCAACAAATTTAATCATATCTATTCTGGTTGATATTTTTTTCCTAAAACCAAGCAATTATTCAAGTCAGCTTAAGTATGGTCAACCGTGTCAAAGGCCTTCAAAACCCACTTCGAACGCTTCATTTACCCAACCAACAAATCTAATTATATCCATTTCGGTTGATATTATTTTCTAAAATCGAATTGATTGTTTATAAGAATTTTATTGTTTTCCACGTAATCACTTAGCACAGCTCCAAATACCTTTTCATATATTTTAGAAGAAAAAGGTAGAAAAGGATGGGTCTTCTGTTTGAAGGATGATTTATCTTACCCCCTTTATGTTTCTGACAGGGAATTGGTGTTATAACTGGCTAAACTGATTTAGAAATCTTAAATGAAATCCCATTTACACCGCTTGAATTTGAATGAATTCCCCTGATATTTTTCCCACTTCATTTACATCACAAGGATTAAAGATCACTTGACTATCTACTAGAACTTTAGACAGAACTATTTTGGGAGCTTGTTTATTTATTTTCTTAGTATCTTCACGTAGTTTTGCCTCCTTACTAGAAGAATATTCACATAAATAATTCGCGATATCATTTGGAATGGTCAATTTCTCCCTTTCAGATTGTAGTTTATTTATAACTTCTGTTTTATCCTTTCGACCAAGGAGTGAATTTTCGGTTTTCCATATTTGTTTCATGTCACATTTATGCTTAATAAATTTACTATGCAAATACATTTTTCAGCTTTCCGTTTCAATCTGTTTAAGACATTCCTATGAGTTTTAAATTGTTGAAAATTAATAATATATAGTTAACCTAAGTATATTTTATAAAGTTTATTTTTCCTCTTTATAGACTTTAAAAATAGCCTGAGTCCATGGTTTCCTGGGGAATTTTATCCTAGCCCTTTTAAGTCTTCTAAGAGGATACGTCTCATTTAATACCTTTGTAAGTATTCCAACAAAAATCATGCGAAACCGACGGGTTATGCTTTTCAAATACTAGAGAAAAATCTACATTACCCATTTCTATCTCAAATTTCTTTAAATTATCTTCTCTTAAATCGCGAAAGAATTTCTTATTTAAGTGATCAAATTTGTCATTCCTCAGGAATTCTTTATTTTACTACTAAGAAAAAGATGCTCCGATCCATCTGTAAGTAAAACATCAGCGTACAAACATTCAAGTGGCTTTCCACCCACAAATATATTGTAAATTAACGTCGCAGACTTATCAGTCACTCGTGTAGGAATATTTACCAGTGGGTATAGAACAGACAAAATTATTTAATTAAGAAAATCTAGATGAAACCTATAATTTTAAAAAAGAAATCTATATTTTTTAAAGTACAAGTTCATGACTTTAAGGTCATCTGACCGTTTTGGGCCAATCATCAGGCACAGTAAAAAAAAACCTTAAGAGTTACATCATGAAACTGACAACGCTGTCCTTTTTGTGAGACATTCGCATTCGTTAAAAGAAATGACAGCAGCGGTTATTCCAAAAGTATCAAAGCTTTCACCAAGGGTGATTAGGTTGCTGGGATGTAATCCAGGGATCATGACTCTTCAAGGAACCAATACGTATCTTGTTGGAACTGGAAGTTCGTAGGTATTTCCGGTAATTTTCGCTTTGTAATAGATGTCGTTTGGGAAGTCAAATATTTAAATTAAATCGTGTGTGAATCTGATTTTGTTTAGGGACTAGGGCTAGGTTGTAATCAGGAAGAAACTCGCAACTAAAAATCGATAGTTTTTTGTGTAGTAAAATTTGGAAATTTCTACTGGGGTATATAATTTAGCTAAGAAGAAAGTGAAAACGTCATTTGATGCCTTTTTTATGCTCTTTCATAATTTAATAATTGCTAAAGGTATAGAAAATACCTTTAGGTCCCCATTAAGGGTTCAAGATGCAATTCTTGAATTATGAAAGAGCATAAAAAAAGGCATCAAATAACATTTTCACTTTCATTTTAGCTAAATTACATAGCCTAGCTCACTAGAAATTTACCATAAAATTTACAGGCAAGATGCAGTGTAGTGACTAAGGCACTCTTCAGAGCCAGTTGAGGTGGTATTTTAATTTATATGGTAAGACCCACCAATGCTCTGACAGTCCCTAGGCCTTATCTTGCTAATAATTTAATTCAAGGGTGTTTTTCATAAACATGGACAACAGGGTCCTAATACTGTATGTAACTTGTATATTTCTAGATAGTTAGGATTGGCTCACAGTTGTGACTAGCTGACTGAAAATGTTTTTTTTTTTTATCAATGTTTAAACCTAGGCCAAATCTGCTCTTGAAGCCCAGCATTAGGCCTAAAATTCAAGATGAGCTACTTTTTGCTATCTTGGAAAGTGGTTAGGTTAAGAAAACAAAACTTGAATCTAACATCAAAAATATACTCTGAGAAGGCATTGCCAAGCTACTATGTTAACCCTTTTGTAATTTTTATGTCTTAGAAATTTGCCTACTTGACTGGTCTTTATAGGCCTACCTATTGGAATTTTGAGGAAACATTATACCATAGTTTTCAGTTTATTCTCCTCTGGGTTTTAGTTTTGAAAAATGCAATTCCTGTTATGTAAGTAAATTTTTAAGCCATATAAATGAATTTTTCCTAAATTTAGGAAACATATTTGCTGATCTTTGAACCCTCATAAATTGGGATTGAGCAAAGTTGTGAAGCTGAAAATAATTTTTTTATTTTATTTAGCCTAAGCAGCTCTCTTGTAAGGTTTCATTATTATAAAACAAAGATATATAAAGGTCCTCAAAGGTCAGTACCCTCTAGAGAGAGAAGGAGTGGAGGTAGACATTTCAGACCACCTTCCCAGGACATACTTTAGTCTGTAGATCCATCTCTGAAAGTTTCATTTTCCTAACCTAACCAGTTTCCAAGATATGAAAAAGTAGCTTATCTAGAATTTTACCAGCCTAGCTTATCCAAATACAATTATTTATTGTTCTTTGCAACACTTGTTACATATTAAATCTGTCTGTTGTTTAAATACTTTGCTTGGAATATTTTGAAGCTCTAGCTTTCTGATGTATCATATGATATAATAACAACATTATTATCATTGTTGCATATGAGAATTGTGTGTTATTAAGGTGTTATGTTTCTTCTTGTATGTGTTTTTGTTATTGCTGTGTTATTATTATATTATGGTATCACTGTTGTTAGGTATGTTTCTACAATGTTTGTAGGTGTTTGCTTGATTGTTTTGTTTTTGCCATGGCCTAAAGAGGCTTTTAAGCAATAAATATCTATCTATTCAGTATTATGTATGGCTTTAAGGAAATTTGGGCAAATTCAATAGTAAGACAGTCTGATTTCAAGGTGATATAATGAAGATTTAACAGCATTGTAACTGATGAAGGGGTGACTAGCTGTACAACATTTATATATACATATATATATATATATATATATATATATATATATATATATATATATATATATATATATATATATTATTGGTAATGCAAAAGTGTTATTCATTTCTGATATTTCTTCAACTTTTTTTTTGTAAATGGAGAGGCAGTATGGTCTAAGAAATGATATAAGTAGTTGGCAGGAAGACACAGGAATTTAAAAACAAATTATAGACATTTATTGTTTGCTTTTGATCATATCCTGGAAGTTTTGTTTGTTTTTCTCTATTAAGAGGTCATTCCTCATTTTGTCAACAAAGGTTGGTGATGTGTAAACACATTTTTGGACCTGGTTATTATTTTAGATCCCTTTATGAAGGTTTTGTTCATATGGTTCTATTTTGAGTCTGATTTCTGGGTTAGATGATATTCTTTAGATTTGTAAGCAATTAAGGTAAGACAAGGGCCAACAGCATCTTGTGGGATCAAGTTGAAACTTTAAGGGAAAATAAGAGGGGTTGAGTTGACCTTGACCATAGTACACATATCTAGGCAGTAGGATCAAACTAAAAAATATCTGTCACCAAGGGACTCAGTGCATATAAAAGTTCATCCCATTTCCTTTGGTTAAGTGCTTTATTGTATGTTTCACAGTAGCTCAAGCAACTTCAAAAAATGGTGCAAACCTGTATTATTTATGATTGCAAAAGCAAAAAGAAAGCGGTTGAGCTGGCAAAGTGGTTTGCTATGGTCCCATCTCACAGGTATGGCTTATGGCTTGACTGAGTGGTAGATCAAGGATTTCTAAAAATTAAATTTTTGCAAATATGGAAATTTCCAGTGCTAACTTCTGATCGACACTGCAACAGGGAAATAGCCAGAATTTCATAAATAGTGGGAGAGGGATCTGCAAACGTGGTGAGACTATTTAAAATTTGGCCACAAATCGTTTTACCACAAAGGAACAACTTAATAGTTTTACCACAGGTTATCTATTAGGTTTCACAATAATCTGTGGTTTTAGATAGTAATATTGCACCATGGAGCATCTAAACTTTTTTCTTCTTGGTGAGGAAAAATATTCCCTTGAATTTTTCCTTTTTTTTTGGGCCATAAAAATGTCCTTCAAAATTGATGTAGGACCTTTGTTTTTCTTCTAATAAATGGTGGAATATCCCTATCCAAGAAAATACCAAATATCTGTTAAGAACTGTTTTTTTTTGTGAAATTCTTAGTGAGTTTTCAGAAAATTGAAGGATGTCAAAAGAAATGTAGTTGTATTATAAGAAGAATACAAAGTAATGCTTGTTGTTATCATTGCTGTAAATATTCTGCCATAAACTTGCAAATTACATAAAACTTCTCATCAGAAAGCATTTAAGTTAAGCCTCATAATTCTTTTCATTTTCTTTCCAGTTTTGTGTTACATCCAAGTTTGGTTTAAAACTTGGAATGTTTCAGAATTGTGTTAAGATTGTTTCTCAAAACCAAATTAACAAAATTTTCTTTCATTATTATTTTCTTAATTTTTAATTCACTATAGTCCTAGTCCTTTTGTTTCTTCCCACTATCTACACCCTTGATATGCTATGTTTCTAATAAATATTAACCCTATGGACACACACTACATGTAAAAAGTATCAGTTGTCTTCATCCTTGTTTAAATTAATCAACTGACAAGGGGACTTGGTTGGCTTTGATAAGTTGGAATAGTAATAGTTAAGCAGGTGGGTGAGGAAATGATACAAGGTATGGCTTAAATGGTACAGAATTTCAAATAAATGGCGCAATATGTATGACACAATTCAAATGTTTAAATCAACTAGTGCACTTGAGTCACATTTCTTGCACGAATCACTTTTGTCCTATGTCTGTTTGGTATATCACAACCTTCCTCGTCATTGACCCTTACCAATTAAAGTATGTCCTTTTTTACTGACTAAAATATGCTCCATTTAGAAACAAATAATAATTTACTTGTTGTTTCCTTTTCTGCTCTTACATATCATGAAATCATTGTCTTTATTTTTCAGCTTAATCATTTTCAGTTTGACCAATAAAAAGTTTATTCACTTAACTAACTTAAATTGGTTTATTTGATAAAAGTTTCTTACAGTTCTTAACTTCCTCTTCTTACCAATCCAACTTTTTCCCTTATTTTTCAGTTTGATCAATGAACAGTTCATTCACTTCACTAATTTAAATTCGCTTGTTTGATAAAAAGTTTATTACAGTTCTTAACTTCCTCTTCTTACTAATCTATCCTTTTTTTTCAGTTTAGTCATTTTCTGTTTAATCAACCAAAATTACTTTTGGTATTTATTTGTTAATTGACCAGTGCAAGTATAAGTTTGTTTATGCTTTATTTGAAGTTATATAGGCGTATTGGCCTTTTCTGTTGGATAGTTTTGCATTATTAGTTTAAAAAGGAGCTGCCTACTGATAGTTGTTTCATAAATAAAATTTTCATTACATTATAAGTGTTTGTCCTTGAGTCAATTAAACTTTATATTTAAACCTTACTTGTTTTGAGTTCTATTATCATTTAGGAACATAATTTCCTGAAAATTTTCTGGATATACATGGTTGTCCTTCAGTTCTGTTTTGATAAAATATCCTGGTTTGGAGCTTGATGTCCTGCAGTTTCTTGCTGTAGAATTTTCTTTTATTATAGATGATTTTAAGGCTCATGTAAATGTGGAGTTTGTAGTACTTGGTGGCTATAGAATTATGGAGAGGTACAGCTGATTATCATCTTCCTGTATATGGGGAATGGGGTAATTTGTCGGATGGCTGAATGATTGAGAGCTATTGAGTTTTATATAAGGAATGGGGGTGGTTGATGGTTGGCTGAATGATGTTGCCTACTTTTGTCTAAAAAGCTTCACAAAAATTTGGAAATTGTAAGTAATTGGGGATTAATGTATATGGTGATTTCTTGGTGGGCAGTAATTATCCAGTTTCTGTTGTAATGGGATAGGCTCTTCTATAGTTGACTGGCTGGAGGCCTAGTGAGGTTGCTATTTGAAAATTTATCATGCGTAGATCAACACAAATTAATGGTGCCATGACCAGAAAGAATTTCTAGGCTGGATTATATGCTCACTTTGACATTTTACTTAGGGGAGAGTGGTATATACTGCGACGCAGTATATAATGGATCAAGCCGCCTTTGTGCCATCTAACTTTCTCTAAAAAAAATTATAGAGGCCGTCTAGCATAGTTTGATGTTCAACCATCCAGATTAATTGTTTTGGTATGCTATAATTTTTTTTTCAAGTAAACCTAATTCAAAGTTTGGGAAATATCTCCCCAAAAAATATTTTGCTTTTGGATTTTGTTTCTTTTTTTTTTGTTCAGTGGAATATTGTGCTTGTGATACGAAGGCCAAATATCTGGTCATATTCTGTGGCCACCTTGTGGCAAATATTAATAATAAAAAAAACAACTCTGGATTTTATAGATGAGTGTCATCTGGTATATAGTGGGACAAGAAAAATTGGTACACACTGGGACATATCAAAACACGCTCTATGCATTCAAGTTTTCAAAAGGGCATATCAGCAATACCTGGAAAAGATGAAAGTATTAAATTGGACCTCTCAGGGCTACTAAAACTATACTACTCATACTATTACACTATTGCTATTGTGACTATTTCACTGTGCCTGCTTTTGACTATTTGCATTTGTGACTACTTACAACTGCAAATACTTGAGACGGTGACTATGCATACTCAAAACACACTATGCATGCAAGTTTTCAAAAGGACATATCAACAATATCTGATGAACACCTGAAAGCATTCAATTGAACCTTTCAGGGCTATTAAAACTTTACTATTAGTACTACTGCTATTGTGACTATTTCAAACTGTGACTGCTTTTGACTTTTTGCATTTGTGACAGCTTACAACTGCAAATACTTGAGACGGTGACTATGCATACTCAAAACACACTATGCATGCAAGTTTTCAAAAGGACATATCAACAATATCTGATGAACATCTGAAAGCATTCAATTGAACCTTTCAGGGCTATTAAAATTACTACTTATACTATTAGTACTACTGCTATTGTGACTATTTCAAACTGTGACTGCTTTTGACTTTTTGCATTTGTGAACGCTTACAACTGCAAATACTTGAGACTGTGAATGAATGTGACTCCGACTACTTGCGACAGCAGTCCCAACTACTTTTTCCACTCCCAAAAATTTGTAGCTGGGTATATGAACTTCCAATTCATCTTTTCACCCCTTTGATTCTCCAAAAAGTGTCGTGGGCATTTAGAAATCCATTGTCCTCAACTATAATCCAGTCTTCTTATCGGTTAAAGCAAACCAATCATCCCAATTAAACTTCTAGATTCTGCTGATGGGTTGCGGGAAATGCGGGTACTTAAGTTACCTTTCCCCAGCCATTTAAGACCTACATGCCAGCCGGTACCAATACCACTCTTCATGCTCACTCCTGCTCTCTTCTGCACTCTCCAGAACAAATGATGAATAGCCTTCTTCTTTTTAATAACATCGTTATGCCATAATAAACACTAATCAATTAGCCTCTTTTTTAAAATGTCAATAGATGCCTTAAAAATATTTTTATCTACATGCCAAGGCAGGTTCAAATTCAGAATTGCAGTAGAGGTATTAGGAACATTTGCCATCAGGCATAGGCGTTTAAGGGAAATAGTCTCCACACTCAGTGGCTGAGTGTGGAGAATAAATATGCTGGATCGTTTCATCCGTTGCAAAGCAGACCCGGCATAGAGGGGAGTGATGTAGCTTCCAATTAAATATAAAACTTCTGAGAGTAGGGGCAACTTATTTTAGAGGATAATATAGCACTGTGTGTAATATAGTATGAAAAGGAGATAAAGTCAATTACTGTGATTAATATTATATCTTTGCCTAATAATATCACGTGAGTTTAGGTCGGAGAGAAGACTATGATTTAACTAAGAAGCTTGGCTGCCAGTAAATCAGCAGTATCATTATATTTGATACCTTTATGGCTTGGAACAGGTTGGAAATAAATCTGATTGCCTTTAGCCTGGAGGCTCAGAAGTTGTCTTCTAATGTTGAATAGGTACTTATCATCGGCAATTCTATTAATTTTTTGAGCAACAGTATTGCCGATTTGGAGTCAGAAAGGCAAAGAATATTCTCCTCCACAATGCTATAATTTAAGAGAACATCTAGAGACAACCGAATAGCACATAATTCAGCTGATAAAATGGAAGATCCCAAAGGGAGGGGTGAAAAAAGCTTAAGGTTCAGTGATGGAAAACATACTCCTGCTCCAGCTCTCTGACCCTGAACAGATCCATCAGAATAGATTTTCCTGTGATTAGGGTACAACTTCGAAATCTGTTCAGCCAGAATAGTCTAAATCTCATGATTGGGAATTTAGTTTTTATCTATTGTAATAAGTTCTGCTTGACAAATAGGTGGACTCATTTCCCGTGGCAGAGTATCAGTAAAGGGGTATGCATAGGGAAAATACTGACTCGAATTTGGGACCTCCAATCGAAACTGATTCCAAGATGAATGGCCATTGGTGCAAGCTGCCTTCAACGCAAAGGTATGATTATACACAATATGCTTACTGTCATAAGCTTGAATTCGCGAGAAGTATTTCTTCCTTTGACTGGATGCCCTTTCACTTAGGGAGCTCACTTGTAGCTGTAATTGTCAGTAAATTCAACTTTGACCGCGTCAACTACTTGTCTTGAGCTACTTACAACTGCAACTACTTGCAAATATGACTGCCGCCACAACTTCTTGGAACTGTGACTACGGCTACATGCAACTGTTACTCTTGTAACTGGAACTATGACACCTTAACTGCTGCTATTATTATTACTACTGCTACTACTGGAATAAGTTATTTTAAATTTCGACAACACATTTGTGATTATGTTTGTGCTTTTTGTAAATTAATTAAAAAAACTTTTTCCATAAAATAAGTTTTTCAAAGAAAAATAAAGAACTCCATTAAACCAAAACTTAGCAAAATTAAAACAAAATATGCTACCAAACGTAAAACTTTCACAAATCAGCATCGATAAAGAAATAAAACACAAAACGAGCAGAAATCACAACAAATAATCGAGTCAAGCTCAAAAACGAGCAGAAATTACCATAAGTTGGGCGCAAAACCCCTATGTCTTCCCAAGGCCAGAACAAAATTTGCAGTTTACTGAAAAAAATATAAATTTTTTAACTTTTATAAGTTTAATAAATCAAATAATATTAACATTTTGATTACTAAATATCAATATATGTATATTAAACTGACAATGCACATTCATTTGTATTTTTCTAAATTGCAAATTATGTTCTGGCCTTGGGAAGGCATTGGGGTTTTGCGCCCAACTTATTTTAATTTCTGCTTGTTTTGAGTTTGAATCGGTTATTTATTGTAATTTCTGTTCGTTTTGGGTTTCATTTATTTATCGATGCTGATTTGTGGTAGATTCACTATTGGTAGATTATTTGATTTTATTTTTGCTCATTTTTTGTTTAATGTCGTTCTTTACTTTTCTTTGAAAAAGCTTATTTTGTGGAAAAAGTTTTTTTTAATTAATTTCTTTTCGTTTTATATTGATATAGTCTTTTCAGGGAAAAAGAAAATAATAATTTAAATCTTTTCGTTTTTTAAGACTTTAAAGTTTGGCCTGCTATTTGTATGCTGGAGAAAAATTTTCAGCAATTTTTAACAACATACAGCCTTTTAAAAATCTGGACACAAATAGTACTGTTTAATTTACTTTAGCTCCTCTAGTTGACCTGAAATGGAAAACTTGATACCATTTGAAAAAAAACTGTTTACTTTCTCTAATAACTTGGATACATTTACACTATTTTGATTTGGTTGAATTTTAAGAGCAGAAGTAGCCCCGAAAGTTTTAACATAATACACTCAGTAGTTCTTGGGGTACTGCTGAGATGCCTTATTGGGAGTTAGGATTATCACAGTGCATTTTCATTTAATCTTAAGGCAACATTTAGTTTTTAAACACAATGGTCAAATGGGAGGGTGGGCGTGAGAGGGTGGGAGTGGAAGGGGGATTAGTTGCCCTCCAATCACTTTCGACTATTAAAAGACCCTTTTCATAGTTCCCACGACAACTCCTTCGATACGAAGTGCCCTGGTCTAAACAACAACGAAAAAAATTACATTATACCCACTTCGATCTTTACGATAAAAATTTCGAGCCTTACAATCACTTTCGACTATTTAAAAGGATACTAAGCCTTTCAATTTCGAATCAAATGAGCCCTTTTTGAAACGACAACGCTTTCCGTAAACACCTTACATACACCCAGGGCATAAATTACCATTATCCTAAGGTCTGTTAGGGTGGTTGTCATCCTCCAAGACCGAATTTCCAGAACTTTCAACTACGTTATATAAAATGGCTATCTCAAAATTTTTATTGGATTTTTTTGGGGATATGGTGGGCATGAAAGAGGCGGTAATCGCTCTCCAATCGCTTTCAACTATTAAAAATGGCCTTAGCCCTTTCAATTTCCAATCAAATGAGCCCTTTTGAAGTTTCTACGACAGAACTTTCAATAAAAATCTTATATGCCCCCAGGGCATAATTTACAACCTTTGCCCTTGGGGCTCTGGGGGGTTTGTCATCCTTAAATAAGTAATGTCTAGTATTTTAAGCTGCGTGGAATATAAGAGGTATATCTACACTCTGATTGAATGTTTTTGGGAAAATGTTGGATGTAAGAGGGGGTTAATCACTCTCCACTCACTTTAGACTATTAAAAAGGGTCATTTTCACTTCCAATCAAATGAGCCCTTTATGAAATTTCTATAACAACTTTCTATGTAAACTGTATATGCCCCCAGGGCATAACTTTCAACCCTTGTACTGAGGGCACTGAGGGGGCTATCATCCTAAAAGACCTAATTTGAAGAACTTTCAACTACGTTGAACAAAATGGATACCTCAAAATTTTGATTAGATGTGTTTGGGAAAATGGTGGGCGTGAGAGGGGCGTTAGTCGCTCTCCAATCACCTTCAACTATTAAAAAAGGCACTAGCCCTTTCAATTTCCAATTGAATGAGCCCTTTTGAAGTTTCTACGCTTTCAGTAAAAACCTTATATGCCCCCAGGGCATAACTTAAAACCCTTGTCCCGAGGGCTGTGGGGGGGGGGGTTGTCTTCTTTAAAGACCTAATTTCCAAAACTTTCAACTACGTTGAATAAAATGGCTATCCAAAATATTGATTGGATGTGTTTGGAGAAAAGATGGGCGTGAAAGGGGGGTTAGTTGCCCTCAAATCACTTTCGACTATTAAAAAGGGCCCTAGCCCTTTAAATTTCCAATTAAATAAGCTTTTTTTCAAGCTTCTATGACAAAGATTTCAACAGAAACCTTATATGCCCCCAGGGCATAACTTATAACCCTTGCCCTGAAGACTGTGGGGGGAGCGTCCTGCTCAAAGGTATAATTTCCTGAACTTTCAACTGCGTGGAACAAAATGACTATCTCAAATGAAGGGGCGTTAGTTACTTTCCAATTACTTTCGACTATTAAAAAGGGCACTAGCCATTTCAATTTCGAATCGAATGAGCCCTTTTTGAAGTTTCTACGACAACGCGTTGTATAAAACCTTATATGCCCCCTGGGTATAGTTTAAAACCCTTGCCCTTATGGCTGTGGGGGGGGGGGGGGGTGTCCGCCGCAAATACCTAAATTCCAGAACTTAAAACTACGTTGACTAAAATGGCTATCTCAAAGTTTTGATTTTATATGTTTGGGGAAAAGGTGGGAGTGAGAGACGGGTTAGTTGCTCTTTAATCACTTTTAACTATTAAAAAGGGCACTAGCCCTTTGAATTTCCAATCGAATGAGCTTTTTTGAAGTTTCTACGACAACGCCTTCTATAAAAAAACAGAATTTCTATCTGGAAATCAACTACGCTGAACAAATTGGCTATCTCAAAATTTTTATTGGATGTATTTCGGGAAATGGTGGGGGGGGGAAGGGGTGTTAGTCGCCTTCCAATCACTTTCGACTATTAAAAACGGCACAAGCCACTCCAATTTTCAATTGAATGAGCCCTTTTCGAAGTTTCTACGACAACTTCTTCGATACGAAGTGCCCTGCTCTAAAGGAAAAAATTAATAAATAATACGTTGTACCAACATCGTTCTTATATGCCCCCAGGGCATACCTTAAAACCCTTGCCCTGAGGGTTGTGGGGGAGTGTCCTCCTCTTTACTTAGTTCCCGTTTCTTGTCTCGTTCTCGAGTGTACTCGTTCTTTACTTAGGCAGCGCGACACGCGCTGCCTATGATTTATACAACAACTTTCTATCTAAACCTTATATGCCCCCAGGGCATAAGTTACAACCCTTGCACTGAGGGCTCTGAGGGAGTTATCATCCTAAAAGGCCTAATTTCCAGAACGTTCTACTACGTTGAACAAAATGGATATCTCAAATTTTTTATTGGGTGTGTTTGGGAAAATGGTGGGCATGAGAGGGGCGTTAGTCGCTATCCAATTACTTTCAACTATTAAAAAAGGCACTAGCCCTTTCAATTTTCAATTGAATGAGCCCTTACGAAGTTTTTACGACAACGCTTGCAATGAGAACTGTATGAGCCCCTAAGCTATAATTTAAAACCCTCGTCATTAGGGGTCTGGGGGGAGGGGTTTTCATCCTTAATGATCTAATTTCCAAAACTTTCAACTAGGCTGACTGAAATGGTTATTTAAAAATTTTGATTGGATGTGTTTGGGGAAAAGGTGGGCGAGAGAGGGGGATTAGTTGCCCTCAAATCACTTCCGACTATTAAAAGGGTACTAGCCCTTTGAATTTCAAATCGAATGAACCCTTTTTCAAGTTTCTACAACAAAGATTTCAACAAAAACCTTTTATGCCCCCAGGGCATAACTTATAATCCTTGCACTGAAGGTTTTGGGGTAGTGTCCTTATCAAAAATATTTTCTATCATGAAATCAACTACGCTGAACCAAATCGCTATCTCACAATTTTTATTGGGTGTATTTGGGGGAATGATGGGCGTGGGGGCGCGGGCTAGTTGCCCTCCAATTAGTTTCGACAATTAAAAAGGGCACGAGCCCTTTAAAGTTCCAATCGAATGATTTTTTTTAAGTTTCTACGACAACGCCTTCTTTAAAAATCTTATATACCCCCAGGGAATAAGTTAAAACCCTTGCCCTGAGGGCTGTGGGGGAGTGTCCTCCTCAAAAACATATTTTCTATGTTGAAATCAACTACGCTCAACAAAATGGATATCTTAAAATTTTGAGTGGATGTTTTTGGGGGAATGATGGGCGCGGGGGGGGCTAGTTGCCCTCCAATCGCTTTCGACTATTAAAAACGGCACTAGCCTTTTGAATTTCCAATCGAATGAGCCTGTTTTGTAATTTCTACTACAACACCGTCTTTAAAAACCTTAAATGCCCCCAGGGCATAACTTAAAACCCTTGCCCTGAAGGCTGTGGGGGATTGTCCACGTTAAAAACATATTTCAAATCGGTAAATCAACTAAGCTGAACAAAATTGCTCTATCAGAATTTTGATTGGATGTTTTTGGGGAACGGAGGGGCGGGGGGGGGGGGCGAGTTGCACTCCAATCACTTTCGACTATTAAAAAGGACACTAGCCCTTTAATTTCCAATCGAATGAGCCTGTTTTGAAGTTTCTACGACAACGCCTTCTATAAAAACCTTATATGCCCCCAGGGCATAACTTAAAACCCTTGTCCTTAAAACCCATAACTTAAAATCCTCAAAAACATATTTTTTATCTGGAAATCAACTACGCTGAACAAAATGGCTATCTCAAAATTTTGATTGGATGTGTTTGGGGAATGGTGGGCATCGGGGGGGGGGGGCTAGTTGCCCTCCAATCACTTTTGACTCTTAAAAAGGGCACTAGCCCTTTGAATTTCCAATCGAATGAGCCTGTTTTGAAGTTTCTACGACAACGCCTTCTATGAAAACCTTATATACCCTTGCCCTACCCTACCCTTATATGCCCCCAGGGCATAACTTAAAACCCTTGCCCTTAGGGTTGTGGGGGAGTGTCCTCCTCAAAAACATATTTCTATGATCCCCTTTTGAAGTTTCTACGACTACCCCTTCAATATGAAGTGCCCTGCTCTAAAGGAAAAAAAAAAGTAATAGATAGAACATTGTGCCAACATCGTTCTTATATGCCCTCAAGGCATAACTTAAAACCCTTGCCCCGAGGGTTGTGGGGGAGAGTCCTCCTCAAAAACGTATTTTCTGTCTGGAAATCAACTACGTTGAACAAGATGACTCTCACGAAATTTTGATTGGCTGGGTTTGAAGGAATGATGTGCTTGGGGGGGGGGGGCTAGTTGCCCTCCAAACACTTTCGACTATTAAAAAGGGCACTAGCCACTCCGATTTTCAATCGAATGAGCCCTTTTCGAAGTTTCTACGACAAATCCTTCGATACGAAATGCCCGGGTGGAGAAAAAAAAACATTGTGCCATTGTTCTTTACTTAGGCAGTGCGAGTCGCGCTGCCTATGATGAAGTGCCAAAAAGAAGATAAACAGTCAGAGGTGTCCTCAGAGAAAGGTGTCCTCAGAGAGAGGTGTCCTTGTGACCATACTTGGGACCGTAAATGCAAACAGTCAGTATTTACCACCTTGCGTTAATTTCCAAGGAAAAATTTTCAGCGTCACATGCTAACTGGCGCTCCAGCGAACTCAGCAGGTAAAGCCTCGCCATCAGGTTGGATCAACCGTGACCTGTATTTGATACATATTCGCCACTTCAAGGTATTTTCACATACGTCTCAAGAGAGCCCCAAACTTATAGTCTTAAATAACCACAAGTCTTACGTTTCCTAAAATTTTGTTTGCTAAAGATTCAGGCGTCATGCTACTCACTGTTCCCCCTCTCTGTAGTGACAAACTCCAGCTGCTAGATGTTAATGTGTACATCCCTTCCAAGTGCCAATACAACAAAGCTGCAGATAATTGGATGTTGTCTAATTCTGGGAAGACCTTGATAATATATGACATTGCTTTGCTTGTTGGATGAAATCTTCCTCTATTGTTCATCCTAAATAATTCAAACAGATTAGGAAAATATCAGAAAATTTCTTTGCTGAGAAAATCTCCATGTCGTTTCACCTCATTAAGGGATATCGTCGTCTGTGTTGTTCTTGTTTTCACGAAATTATGTTTTTTTTTCAAAAATAAATGTGAAGATCAAATGAAAAAGAAAAAGAAAAAAAGGGTCTACATATATATTTCTCGTTAGCACAATATATTCCAATACAGGCATCAAATACAAATGCATGCGGAGTTTGAGGTCTTGGAGCTGCAATATTCCCCAAAATTCCGAGACCTTTTCCTGAATTTGTCGGATTTAAAACATATACGAGACGTAAATATTTCCTTATGGCATTTTAAAATTCAAAATCCTAATAACTATTTCTACAATGAATCTCTATTGATTTTTCCCCTTCGTTGGGCTCGTCGGTGGTCGGGATTATACCGAATTCCTTTTTTAAGATGCAAAAGATCAAGGTTTTCCCTTAGGTACATAATACCATTCATTTCATATAAATATAAGCTGAATGATAAAACTCCGATTGATCCATCACCAAAATCTCAGCTGAATTTAAAGAAACAAGTATTTAAGATTGTTTTTTAATGTTTGTTTATTAACCTTCGATGATGGAATAATAAAACTTACGATATTTTTCTGGATGTGTTTTGTTTTTGTCCCCATGATGGGATGACCTCCCACGCTCCTCATGCCCAGTATTTTTTTTCTCACTTCCTTTCTTTTCTTCCTTGTTTCTTAGGTTTTTGTTGTTATTGTTTTCTTTTGTTAATCAAGTTAATTTTTGCTACTATTATTATGACGGGATGTTTTGTTTTCTCCATGTCCTGTTGTTTACATACCGAACCTTACGAGCTCTGCTCTCTGTTTGGGGTTGATGTTTTTTTTTGTATTTTAAGTATATTAAAGTTCAAACAAGTGCAAATGCACGATTTGTCCTATAATTTCTTATATTTTCCATATAGTTATATCTTTTTTGATTTTTCATATCTCTGACTCCCCTAGGAAGGTTATGTCATCTCCGAAATAAATCACTGTATTTGTGTTCTCTTAAAGTTCTTACATGCTTCTATTATGAAAGTATCATAAACAAATTTTAATTTAAAATATGCGAGTATTTCCAATCTTCGTACAAATACCAAAGCCGCTCACCAGTCCCTTAGGTGACCATAATGTCAAAGTCCATGCCAAGAAAAGTCCTGTGGACTCCAGTTTGAGAATTGCTGCTCTAGATCCTTGTACATAGATATGTGAAGCAGATTATCTTTTTTTTCTCTCGCACATATTTTGAAATATCCCACCTGATCCTCCCTCTAAAAATTGGCATCTATCTACGCTTGACGGGTTGGACCATTGTGGGCAGGTCGGACCCATCTCCTTCCTCACTGTTTTTTTTGTTGTCTCCATCCGCCTTTTCCACTGGTGAAAAGCTTAATACCTCTTTGTTTGTATAAAATTTCCAACATTTTATTTCAGACGTATTCTTATTGACACCGGAGATTCAAATGTTCCCGAATATATTGATTCTCTAACTCGAGTTCTTAGCAGTGAAAGAGTTCAACTCGGGAAAATAATCATCACGCATTGGCACCATGACCACATGGGAGGAGTCAAAGATATTTTTGAGAAGTTTGCACCAGGTACTTTGAATGTTGAGCTTAAAATAAACGGAAATATAAATTGAGAAAATCTGTTTTGTAATGAACTAGCTAAAGTTAACTATAACTAAATTTCAGGTAGTCGGACTCTAGCTTAAGTTGAAGAAATTTAAGGCTTTTGCTCAAAACGTAAATCCATGAATATAGATGATCCTAATGCATTGCTATAACATGTTGCAAATTGTTTTAAAGCATTAATCATGAACCACAAAACAGTTTCTTTGGTATTTGTGATAAAAAAAAATAGAAAAAAAGTGTGTCGTTGCTTATGGTATAATGTCGGTGTGGCTGTATAAATTCTTATATTTGTTCCGTAGGTATAAAGTTGTCTGTGGTCTGAAAATTTAACGGCTCCTGTCCATAGATGGTACCACTTCTTGCTTGTTTTTTTTTCTTTCAAGTTGACATAGCTG
Organism: Artemia sp. Qi Xiang Cuo; assembly: GCF_049724085.1. Lineage (NCBI taxonomy): Eukaryota > Metazoa > Arthropoda > Branchiopoda > Anostraca > Artemiidae > Artemia > Artemia sp. Qi Xiang Cuo. Next base: position 45,642,761 of record NC_142798.1, on the reverse strand, counting down.
CGTTTAGATGCTGTGTAAATTACTAGCCATTCTATTCAATAGTTCGCAATAGGCTATGAATAAGTTATTTTGCTTTTGTTATTTAGAATAAGGGAAAAAGTGGGTATCGTTCAACGATTAAATCTCGTAAAAAAAAGTTTCAATGGAAATCAAAATTTGTTCTGTGATCATAAATATACATGATCGCTCTTCTCCTTTGATTATTACTGCAAAGAAATGGGTTGCCTAGTTTCAATGTGGTTGTCGAAGCGTCCAAGATGATCCACTCAGAGGATGCCCAAAGTTGCAACCACATTGAAGATAATCGTGAAAATACATAATGTTATTTTGGGAGATAGGTGAACAAAGGAGTGAAACATTGCCAATACAGAAAGATGGGGATGTCAAAAGAGCCCGCCGAGCACATTCTACGTCACGAAATGTGCACGGAAGAGCTTGCAGTAAGATGGGTGCTGCCGCCCTTGCTGACGCCAGATAAAATGCATTTTGATAACAAAACAGTCCATACCGGACTGAAGCTGGTTTTCTGAACCCAAAGAAGGCGAAGAGGCTGACATTGGCGAGAAGAGATTTCGGTATCAGTATTTTGCTAATAGACTACCTTGTAAATGTAGAAACAATAGAAGGGATTGTTATTCTAATCTTCTTATGAAACTGGACCCAAATTCGTGAAAGCAGATCCGGCCTACTGAAGAACTCCTTTTTCATAAGGAAAATCCACCCTCATAAAAGTGTCTTGGCAATGGGAAAATTGATGAATTTGGACAAAGACGTGGTGGAATAGGCACCATATTTCCTAGATTTGGTGCTCTCGGATCTCCGTCTTTTCCCAAAGCTTAAGTTCCCTTGCTTGTTAGTGTTTTCCGCACTAGTTGGCTATATACATATTGCACTTTAAAAGGCTTTCAGTTAAACAATAGTCAAACCTTAGCGTAGGAGCGGGGTGGTAGTAGCTTCCTCTTATATACAATCATTTCTGTTTTTTCGGGTTCTAATGTCGCTCTTTACTTTCATATGAAAAATAATATTTTTTTTTTATAAAAACACAACAATTTGTTTTAGATCATGAAGATGGTAGTCTGTTGAAGATTTTACCTTCGTCATTAGAACCTATGGCCTAAAGTATAAAAATTTACTGAATAAAATTTTAATTTGATATATATGCTACAGCGGTGTAAAGTAAAAAAGAACAATACTTAAATAATCACTATTTAAAGATTGCATTCAAAACCGATACAATGTTATAAAGGAAGAATTAAGAAACGGGTCCTTGGAAGAGACAAATTGAGGATTCACCAGTTTCAATAAAAGGCTGAGACGAAGTCGAATGCTGTAAGTTGAAAGTGAAAAATCTACTTCGATTAAAATCATTGTTCCATGGAAAACTTGGTTTTTTTTTCGGATTTAAACTGTGTCGTAAATTGTGATTTCACGATCATTGTGCTTTATTCTAACATAGTGGAATTTCGTTATCCTTTCTTTAACGCGTCAGGAAAAAATTCTTTTCCCCTTTATCAGGCTTAAGTAGGCTTAATTATTTTGAAGATTTAAAACAATATTTTTAATGTATCCGATTCTTTGCTATGCAAAATTCATAAGTGTTCTAGATAATTTTTTCACTTTTATGATTAGCTTTGCTCATATTGCTAACTTTCTTTTCTGTATTGGAGGATGTGAAGTTTTAAAGCACCCAAGGCTCCAAGGTGAAAGTGAAGACCTTCCAGACGGATTTCCTGGCCCCCTGACTAACCTCCAAGACGGACAGAGAATTTTTACGGAAGGCGCAACTCTAAGGTAACGTTTTGTTTTACACTTAGCGATATATGATCGAGCGCTGTATGTATATACTATCCCTGTGTGACACGTTCAGAAAACAATTCGATCAGTTTTTTAGAATTCATAGGCGAGACGCTTGACTATGTCTTAACTTTTTAAAGGAGATCCGATCAAAGTTGGGATTAGTACACCAGATGACAAAAAGCAACTTTTGTGGTAAAGTGATTTTATGGTTGTTAGGTGGAGTTGTGGTCGTTGCCTTTATTTCTCCCTTTATAGGGGAGATAAACTATGGCCCTAAGGTAATTAAACTTTGGTAGCGTGCCTTAGGCTATGACCTGACTAATGAGGCGTACCAGCTGGGTATATTCAAGGGACTAAATGTAGACTGTAGAGAGGTTGGCTATAATACAATACTTCTATTCAGTTAATATATAATAGTACAAGGTTTAATAATATATATATATATATATATATATATATATATATATATATATATATATATATATATATATATATATATATATATATATATATATATATATATATATATATATATATATATATATATATATATATATATATATATATATATATATATATATTCCGCTGGGACTGGTTGTCCCAGGGAGACAACAAGTATCAGAAATCTACAATAATGTATAATACAATGAGATACTTAGATACTTACAATAATCCGACAATATTCTAAGGTATTTCTAAATCAACGGACCAGAGGTCAGTCCGGCATAAGATGAGTATCTCTCCGCCCCTTCTCATAAAATGTATCTTTGATACATTTCCTCAACCACACCTTATCGGGACCCACTGACGCACATAGCTAGGAAGTGGTAATTTCTCCATTTCCTATTATGCATACAGCTGCCAGGATATGTTCCTTATCTTAATAAAAAGAGGTATTTATAAACTTTTGTATTTGCGTCTTAATATTTGACTAAATTCCAAATTGACTTAATTAGAAAGCGTCACAACAATACTCCCTATTTTAAGAAGAGTTGCCCTCAACTCTCAATATTTTACTTTTAGAACAACTTAATTTTGTACAGAGTTCTTATACTGCAATCTTTGGGTCATTTTGTGCATATACCCTAAATGGGTTTCCTAGGGCCATGTTTATGGCCAAATATATGCCATGTCGTTTTTTCCAAGGATATAAATTTTTGAAATTTATCCTTGTTTCTCTTTTTCTCTGTCTTTAAGACTGAAAAATTCTCTTTTCACCCTCATTCTCATATGCACATT